>NC_091129.1:120276053-120577482 GCF_040183065.1 Periplaneta americana
AATAATAATAATAATAATAATAATAATAATAATAATGTTGTTTTCAATAGTTACTACAATATTACACTTATTTATTACACACTTCTAAAGCACACCGTTTGTTCCAGATATTTGGATTCGACATCACCAGGTATCCAAACGTGTCCAGATGGCTTGCCAATGCTAAGAAGTCTATTCCCAAGTATGAAGAACTGAACCATTCTGGATGTCTCGAATACAAGAAGATCAAGGACTTGAAGCTCATTCTTAATATCTGAACAACATTTTTCAAAACTCATTTGGGGTCAAGTAGGGTTAATATGATATAGTAAAAAAAAAAATGTTGGGCTAATTTACTATGAGCGTATTCCGAATCTCACCAGTGAGCAATCCGATAGCATCACGGTGTTCCGAATTCCACCGATGACGTCATTGATACTCCACCGGTGTCGCACCGGTGCCATCAACTTGCAGAGGTGGTGGCAGTCTCCATCAGCCGCCATCAGTGAATCTGATTGGTTCTTGTATAGGGCGGGAATTAGCAGACGAATAACATCGTGCACTATTGTGTCATGGCGGTGTGTTCTGCTTTAGTTCTGCTGTATTGTTTGTAATGAGCACAACGTAAAAACAATATGTTAATGGCTTATGAGCGAACATGTCAACGGACCAGTTATTACTACCGGTTCAAGGAATAAGTTTATGATCTCTCTTCTTTGAACGAGATTGCAGTACGGAAATTTCGCAAAATTTTGCTAGCGTAGCACAGATAACCATTTACACAGTCGCCATGACAGCCATCGATCCTACCAGCAGTTTTGTTCCTATTCCGCTGCAGCGTGACGTCATTGTTGTCCACCGGTCCGGTGAGATTCGGAATACGCTGTATATAGTCTACTTTAAAATGTTTAAAACTGCGATTATACAAATACATTTTATGCTCTTTAACGATTCAGTGCTACTATGAATTATTATATAATTACATGGATACTAACATGGGTGAATTTTCACCCCAAGAGAAACTTATTTAATGTTTAGATTTCTTGAGGAATTTAGCATAAAATTAGTAATGAGAATTATTGTTCACTTTATTAATGTGTAAAATGATCTAGCTCTCTAATGCACTGATAAAGTAATAAAAACAAGGAATGTAGTAACTGCACTGTAGTTCTCTGTCCCATCATCGGCTTAGAGTGTAAACCTGCTAACCGCCAAAGAGAAAATTTTACAAGGGGAGCAAAAAAGTAAGTTTAATTTAACTCTGAAACTTTAGGACCAAATCCAAAGTACAAGTGGCATTTGTACCTGTACTGTGGATTTGGTCCTAAAGTTTCAGAATTAATTTAAACTCAGTTTTTCGCTTCCCTTGTAAAATTTTATTTTTGGCAGTTGGCAGGTTTACACTCTAAACCGACGTATACTACAGTGAAAAATAAAAAAGCAAAACAAACATAATGCATCTTCTTGAATAACTGAAGTTTCTTTTAAAGGTATTCATTGCCATCTACAATTTAGTGTACACATAACGTGTATAATAATACAAATATGCTTCAATGGAATGAATTCACCACAAGATTTCACAAAAAGAAACTTACTTAGATACTACTGTTATTGCAAGTTATCTTGAACCTTACATCCCCTTACAGAATAGTTTTTAAATTTTCCTTTTACTCAGAATAATGTCAGTTTAATTTTTCTCTAAAGAAAAGTTATGAATGTTCAGCAGTCTAGCAGTAATTAGTGTGTTAATGAGAAGTGCTATTATGATACGCTAGGAGGACTTTGAAGATATATTTACAATGAAAGGAATTTACCAAGTTGATAAATTTTCTAACATAAATTAATTTGTTATCTCTTGAGGAGTATTTCATAATTTCTCAGCTGTTGGGAAGGATGTTTGAATTGACAAGTTGGTATGACATCTATAATACAGTACAAGTTAAAAAAATTAAACATATAGACTTATTTTTACTTATTTATCTAACAATTTTAACTTAATAGTCTTTCTTCTTACTACTAAAATTTAACACATCTTTCGAAAATATATTCATCATTATGTAAAAAGGTATTTTAATTTATTTTAGCAATACAAATTGTATCATAATTTACTCAATCTATTTCCTTACACACACAAAGAATATTTGCACATACAGCAATTTTCTAGCATTGGCAGTAAGTGTTAAAATGTCATTAAGTGTATACATTTTTATGGGAAAACTAATTCATTACAAAAGTTGTTAAATCTTAGTCGATTTTAATGTGACTTCAACCAAACTTTTATGGATTACACATTAAGCATTTCTGTGTATCACAATAGCTTTCCTTCATTGCTGTGTGTAATATGGCCAGATTTATAGCACTGTATTAGAATAGCTCTCTAGGTGTATCATAATAGCCCACACAGAAGGCTATTATGACACAATGATTTTGTTTTAATTTTATTCATTATTACAAATAAAAAATAAATTAAATTCCAAATCCTTATCAAGTAGCACATGACTTAATTTTTTTCAAGTTCGTATATGCTTTGATAAAAAAATTACAGTAACAGATTTTTTTGTATCATAATAGTCCTACTTGACCCTACTCTGCATTTCAATACAGTTTTGCAATCACGAATATTACATATACATATACTAAATGTATTACAACTGCCTTATTTACATGAACTGTGTTTACCATTGATAGAGGATGCGTCAGTGAATCGAGCGATTTTATAAGCGTTACGAACAGTGAGTGATTAGAGAAAGTTATTTGGTTTTATTACATATGAAGACAAGTTATACATAAAATCATTTAGATTTTCTTCAATTTTATTCATCTAAGACGTTTTATTTTGCAAAAATAACATCCATTCCACTGAAGGCACTGGTTAAGTCTCCTGCTAACATCACTCTTAACAGCATCTCTTCCTGAACTCGATATTCTTTGTTAATAAAAATTGATAAATGAAAATGAGTTTCATTTGTAAATTGTTAACGACATTCTTGGTTTTCACTAGCTGACTGCAAAACCTGATAAATGAAAATGAACTTCATCTGTAGATTGTTAATGAGATATTGGTTTTCATGAGTTAATTCCAAAACCTGATAAATGAAAATGAGCTTCGTCTGTAGATTGTTAACGAGATCTTGGTTTTCATTAGTTAATTGCAAAACCTGATAAATGAAAATGAGCTTCATCTGTAGATTGTTAACGAGATCTTGGTTTTCATAAGTTAACTGCAAAACCTGATAAATGAAAATGAGCTTCATCTGTAGATTGTTAACGATATCTTGGTTTTCATAAGTTAACTGCAAAACCTGATAAATTAAAATGAGCTTCATCTGTAGATTGTTAACGATATCTTGGTTTTCATAAGTTACCTGCAAAACTTGATAAATGAAAATGAGCTTCATCTGTAGATTGTTAACGAGATCTTGGTATTCATTAGTTAACTGCAAAGCCTGGTAAATGAAAATGAACTCCATCTGTAGACTGTTGACGAGATCTTGGTTTTCATAAGTTAACTGCAAAACCTGATAAATGAAAATGAGCTTCATCTGTAGATTGTTAACGAGATCTTGGTTTTCATAAGTTAACTGCAAAACCTGATAAATGAAAATGAGCTTCATCTGTAGATTGTTAACGATATCTTGGCTTTCATTAGTTAACTGCAAAACCTGGTAAATGAAAATGAGCTTCATCTGTAGATTGTTAACGAGATCTTGGTTTTCATTAGTTAACTGCAAAACCTGATAAATGAAAATGAGCTTCATCTGTAGATTGTTAACGATATCTTGGCTTTCATTAGTTAACTGCAAAACCTGGTAAATGAAAATGAGCTTCATCTGTAGATTGTTAACGAGATCTTGGTTTTCATTAGTTAACTGCAAAACCTGGTAAATGAAAATGAACTTCATCTGTAGATTGTTAACGAGATCTTGGTTTTCATTAGTTAACTGCAAACCTGTAAATGAAAATGAACTTTATCTGTAGATTGTTAACGAGATCTTGGTTTTCATTAGTTAACTGCAAACCTGTAAATGTAAATGAACTTCATCTGTAGATTGTTAACGAGATCTTGGTTTTCATTAGTTAACTGCAAAGTAATGTCAGAATTGAACTCTGTTTCTGTGGTCCTGTTCGTGTAGTGGACGAGTAATTTGAATTTTGTAGGAGTGTAAATGAAGATCTTTGTGTAAAATCCGTCGAGTGCTAGCTTCAGATAGTCCGAATGACACAGAATGGCGACGCTCACACCAGCTTGGACTCCGTTCAATGGTGTCTCTGTGTAGTTATATTCTCAGGTGTAGGTCTACGTACTGTTTTTACATTACCACCTTTTATCTTCAGTTAGAACCAGAAGCCTCAAAGTTTTCAATCTAGGTCTTGATAGCATGAGATGATGGAACAGCACAAATACAATGAAGTTGACAGTATGCACATCCTCCTCGGAAAACCATACAAGAAAAAAGCAAGGTTTCAAAATCGCCAGATTGACTGACGCACCTTGTACCTATAATATCTGAAGGATTTATTGTAACTATGAATTCCCGCCCTCAGTTACAATTACAAACCACACTATTCATATTGTACTTGATAAATATATTACAATAAAATGTTTATAGTGAGTACCTCTGTTTTATTGCGAGGTCGAGTTATAACACAACCGCTTTGCTCCAATTCCTTTATTCTCGCTCCGGACTCCAAGAATATACGCTACGTTAATGAAATTCTACCAGATTGGCGACATTTACAACTCCGATCAGTGAATTTGTTTTTCATCTCATCTGCAGGTAAAATAAAGTGGGACAGAGAATTCATTAAATCCCTTGGATTGCTTAAGGGGACGCTTATACTATTTTTAAAACTTCTACAACTTTAATTCAAAATGTATTAAATTTGAACTACATAAACATGCCTACAATACTATAAGCTGTACAAAATTAGGTGCCATTAGGGCTGACAGTTTTGAAATTATGTTTTTTTTTAATATGTTTTATATTGACGTCACTAAAAAGGCTCTTTGCGACAAAGTTGTCAAAAGTTTTAGTTCACATTTACTAAAAAGCATGAAAATAGTCATGAAAATAAATGTTAATTAGCTTTTTGATCTCAGTCTAAATAGAGAATACGAATATTTTTTTTTATTTCATGAATTAACCATTACAACACACTTTAGTTTAGCTAACTTGGCACGGTTTTAAAAAATGTAGCCTACTCATTATTTTTCTACAGAAAAAATTAGAATGAAGGTTGAAAAGTAAAAAATCGCTGTATTTCCAATATTTTTCCGCTACATTCGGCAGCATTGGGACCGAGTTCAGAGCTGAGCGTTTGTTACTATAGCAACGAATTTATCTCATACATCGGCTCTAGAATAGATCCTTTTATAAACATTTATGTTGACCCAGGATTTCTTAGCAATCTAGTAAATGACGACATCGTGCCAGCCAATCAGAGGTTAGTGCAAAGGATGAAAGCTATTCATTGAGTCCACAGGGAGTGATGCAGTGTTGTCAGTTCTTACTCTATATAACTATTGTAGGTTAGGTTGTTCCTGCAGATCTTCGATCTGTCACGCAGGAGATACAGGTCTGAATTTCAGTTAGGCCTGGGATTATTTTTAATACGCATCACCATTCATACTATATTAGCTCTATTCCATTATCAGTAGACTCTATGTATCGCTCACGATTAATGAACATATAGCCGCGTCGCTCTTATTTCCGGCGTGGCTCCTCCTACTTGTTTACGCCATAAGTTGACTGCTTTGTTGGATATTCAGTACATGCTAGCCGCCGAGTAGGACAGTATATTAACAGTTTTTATTCCTTCAGGGAAGAATTAAGACTGTATTTTTGTACATGTTATTTTACTAAGAATAAACAACAACAGTGTATAATGTCATCAGCGGCCAATGACAAGACGCGCACCTTTAGCATTTAGTATTCAATACAAAATAAATACAGTACATATTACTGATGTAGCGCACACCCATTGGAGCAAGCTCGTGTTCGGGGACGATTTCTGTAAGTAACTATTTTATACCAAAAGGGAACATAACAAAGTTTCAATAAAATTACAAAACCAATACAATTATTACAAAACAGGGATAATTACGAAGGTGAAAGTAGATAATCAAGTCAAGAACAGAATATAGGTTGGAATGAATAAATAGTATATTGAAATTAAGAAAAAGAAAAAAAGGCACGTGAATACTAAATTTATTAAACTCAGAATAACCTAGGTCAAGTTTTATTATCAAAATAGAGTTGTATAACCTTGGCCCGTAACTCTGGCTATGATTTATTCCAGAGGTTGTGTAACATTTAGGTTCAGGTAAAAGAAATGTCAAATTTCTTTTGGTATGATAAACGTGTCTTTCTTCTCTATATTTCAGACGATTTATTTTTATTTTATTGGGTTATTTTACGACGCTCTATCAACATCTAGGTTATTTAGCGTCAGAATGAAATGAAGGTGATATGCCGGTGAAATGAGTCCGGGTCCAGCACCGAAAGTTACCCAGCATTTGCTCGTATTGGGTTGGAAAAACCTCAACCAGGTAACTTGCCCCGACCGGGATTCGAACCCGGGCCACCTGGTTTCGCGGCCAGACGCGCTGACCGTTAATCCACAGGTGTGGACTTCAAGACTTACAGGTCCGATTTTGCGGTGTGTAATTTTCTGAGTACAGCTGTGTATTGGATATTAAAATCTACAAAATTTGAGGTAGTTTGATGACATTATTACCATTAGACATGAAATATTATAGTTAATGCCATGATGTGACTATTTTTCATTAATTATGCATATTAATCCTATATTAATGATATGAAAGTGAAACGTTTTGGAGTTATATAATTAGATGTAGAGAATATCTTAAATTAGATCTCGATATTTTCTGTAATTTACTGAGTGGCGGCTACAAAACTTACGTAAGATAAAATTGTTAATATAAATCAAATATTTTTGTAGTTATTAATCAAGTGGGGTTGGGTCTTTTTCATATACTTAATGACGGTGTGGTGTAGATATTTATATGCGTCATTCTCTTCAGTATTGGCTCTAGAGAGCGCAAAAATTACAGTTCCTAAGGAAAGACCAAAAGGTATTACGTACTGATAAAATAAGAGGCCTACAAACCAACAATTCACAATAACCTGAAATAGCTATTGCTTTACTCCAACATGAAAAACCCTCTGATCGTCCTGACAGTGTTACTTGCGTTTTCGCGTTGAAACTCAAAAACTAAGGTGGATATGTTCAAGAAAAAGTATTTGACATAAAAAACTATTCAGAAGGAGTATGTTTCATTATTATGGAAGCAAATAACTTCCAAAATGTCTGGTATTCATTGAAAAAAATCTGGAAAATTTTTATTTGAACGTCTAATGAACTTAGTTTGCAGCATTTGCTGCACAAGCCACTAGTTAGCTTAGATTATAAACATTCTGTACTTGTAGGAGTCCTCGAAGTTTATGCCTACATTCTACAATGGAACGATACTAGGCCTACAGTAAACCCTCAATTAGGCCTAACTAGGTTGTTTATTATCCAAGACTATTCGTAGTGAAAAAATATTGGCCTATAAATAATATAGTCTGTGTATAAAATAAGAAAGTAGGGGAACCTTGACTTCAAAAATCTATTTCGTGAATAATGCCTTTAATGTAGACTAATTTTTATTAGAACGATGTTTTAACTTCGATTTTTCAAAATCATCCTACATAGTATTCAAAACTGCATGTCCTTAAGGGAAGAGGATGGTATTTTTTGGTGAAAAATGAGTAAATTTTCAAAAAACAATTTTTTTCCTTAAAATACTCTGTGATATGTGCAGAATACATTGTACAATATTTTGTGGGTATTTGTGCCCTTATCAGTTGTTGAGACGCCATTTTTAAACTTCCTGCGCTCTGGATTTTTAAATCACACCGCCCTTTTGTTTGTTGTTTCCGGAACTTCATTTTTTTTTCAAAACCAAATTTTTCTTTAAAATACTCTGTGATGTGTGTGGAATACATTGTATAACATTATGTGGGTATCTGTGCCCTTATTGGATGTTGAGACGCCATTTTTCAAGTTCCTGCGCTCTGGATTATTAAATCACACCCCTTTGATTGCTGTTTCTGGAACTTTACTTTTTTCGCTACATAGCCAGACAAAAATCGATATAATTGTTGAACTATTAAAGATATATGAATGAAATTTAGAATACACATTCTCTAGACTACTAGGAAACTTTTCTCTGTAACGGAATTTCCCTAATTGATTTCATTTTAAAAATAAGTCTCTCTGTTTGCAAGAAAGAAAATAAAAAAAAATGTTATTACATTTTAATTGTTTATTTTACAAATGTAGGAACTAATATCAAATTTCTGTTACAGACAGTTTGTAGAGCGTGCTTTTACAAATAAATTGTAACATAGTGTTTGAATTTACCTTTAAAAATGGCTTAGATATATCGAGTTTAGTAAAATCCTGCATTGGGTACATTTTTTTTTTCAAATCTGCCTCCCAAATAATTTATTCAAAATATTTATATTTTGTTGAGTTGCTATAGCCATGAGCTCTCTACATACAAAAAATTAATATTTTACACCAAATAAGAAAAAATTTTTAAAAATTACTATCCTCTCCCCTTAACCTACAAAACACAGGAATAATCGTGATACTATCGCGATCATGTTATATAATATCATCCTATTAAAAATTGCATTTGGTCTTTCCGCAATTAGACAAAAAAAATACGAGAAATTCAAGCCCCATGGTCCTTTCCCTATAAAAAAAAACACATTGTTGGCTGCATATCCTATTTTTCGAGTAGACTACGGTACTCACAATACTAATGATTAAAGATGCAATAGTCACATTCGGCTAAGTTGCTGTTTTTTTTTATTCGTGCACCTCGTTCTCAAAGCTCTCGTTTAGTTCAATTTACTCGTATCTATTTTCGGCATACGTACTGCAGATTTCCCTATCCATCTCTTAAGGGAATCGCTCAGTATTATACAAGTTTACGCTGTTATTTATTGTAAATTAAATTATATTATTAGGCAAGAAAATACTGAATTGTAATAAATTATACAAGGTTATACAATATATTATAAATATAATCTTGACACGCACAGAAAACCAAGAAGCGGTAGAACGTAATCGACTGTAATATATTATGATGTAATATAGCCATACAACATGTTGTGGCGCATTGAACGCTCCTGCCATCTAAAGGTAAAACTTCCCTATTAACGAAAGCCACCAGGCCACCTGTCGGACTGGAATAACCACAACATAAAAGATGCAGAAATGTACTGTAATCAAACCTAAGCGCATGGATTCTTGTTCCCGCCATCAGTCAAGTACAACGTAAGCTAGAATACCATCTACTTGGCAACACTGGAACAGCCTCGTAATCAACAATCCAAGTCACGTGATTGGTGGGGGAGGGGTATGTTCACATGCAGAAATTGAGTAGGGATAGGTTGATGCGGGACACCGGATGAGGTTGGAGTTGTGAATCAGTTCACGAGAGAATATCAGGCTGCGAAGACAAGAACTTATCTGGTGAGTGCAAACTTTAACACCACCTTCTCTTCTCTCAAATCCAACCTGTGTAACATTAAACAAAAAAATAGTTAACCGTATAATACAGCGTATGATCCATATAACGAAGGTGTAGGGATCGAAACCTAAAAGCTGACTTGAATGCTTTTGTTTCATATAACACAGTGTCAGATTCATATGAGGGTGTAGGGATCGAAACCTGAAAGCCGATTTGAGTGCTTTTCTTTCATATACACAGCGTCCGATTCATATAGTGAGGATGTAGGGATCGAAACCTGAAAGCCGATTTGAGTGCTTTTCTTTCATATAACACAGCGTCCGATTCATATAGTGAGGGTGTAGGGATCGAAACCTGAAAGCCGATTTGGGTACTTTTCTTTCATATAACACAGCGTCCGATTCATATAGTGAGGGTGTAGGGATCGAAACCTGAAAACTGGTTTGAATGCTTTTCTTTCATATAACACAGCGTCCGATTCATATAGTGAGGGTGTAGGGATCGAAACCTGAAAACTGGTTTGAATGCTTTTCTTTCATATAACACAGCGTCCGATTCATATAGTGAGGGTGTAGGGATCGAAACCTGAAAACTGGTTTGAATGCTTTTCTTTCATATAACACAGCGTCCGATTCATATAGTGAGGGTGTAGGGATCGAAACCTGAAAACTGGTTTGAATGCTTTTCTTTCATATAACACAGCGTCCGATTCATATAGTGAGGGTGTAGGGATCGAAACCTGAAAACTGGTTTGAATGCTTTTCTTTCATATAACACAGCGTCAGATTCATATAATAAGGGTGTAGGGATCGAAACCTGAAAACTGGTTTGACTGCTTTTCTTTCATATAACACAGCGTCCGATTCATATAGTGAGGGTGTAGGGATCGAACCCTGAAAACTGGTTTGAATGCTTTTCTTTCATATAACACAGCGTCCGATTCATATAATAAGGGTGTAGGGATCGAAACCTAAAAACTGGTTTGAATGCTTTTCTTTCATATAACACAGCGTCCGATTCATATAGTGAGGGTGTAGGGATCGAAACCTGAAAACTGGTTTGAATGCTTTTCTTTCATATAACACAGCGTCCGATTCATATAGTGAGGGTGTAGGGATCGAAACCTGAAAACTGGTTTGAATGCTTTTCTTTCATATAACACAGCGTCCGATTCATATAGTGAGGGTGTAGGGGTCGAAACCTGAAAACTGGTTTGAATGCTTTTCTTTCATATAACACAGCGTCCGATTCATATAATAAGGGTGTAGGGATCGAAACCTGAAAACTGGTTTTAATGCTTTTCTTTCATATAACACAGCGTCCGATTCATATAGTGAGGGTGTAGGGATCGAAACCTGAAAACTGGTTTGAATGCTTTTCTCTCATATAACACAGCGTCCGATTCATATAATGAGGGTGTAGGGATCGAAACCTGAAAACTGGTTTGAATGCTTTTCTTTCATATAACACAGCGTCCGATTCATATAGTGAGGGTGTAGGGATGGAAACCTGAAAACTGGTTTGAATGTTTTTCTTTCATATAACACAGCGTCCGATTCATATAATAAGGGTGTAGGGATCGAAACCTGAAAACTGGTTTGAATGCTTTTCTTTCATATAACACAGCGTCCGATTCATATAGTGAGGGTGTAGGGATCGAAACCTGAAAACTGGTTTGAATGCTTTTCTTTCATATAACACAGCGTCCGATTCATATAATAAGGGTGTAGGGATCGAAACCTGAAAACTGGTTTGAATGCTTTTCTCTCATATAACACAGCGTCCGATTCATATAATGAGGGTGTAGGGATCGAAACCTGAAAACTGGTTTGAATGCTTTTCTTTCATATAACACAGCGTCCGATTCATATAATAAGGGTGTAGGGATCGAAACCTGAAAACTGGTTTGAATGCTTTTCTTTCATATAACACAGCGTCCGATTCATATAGTGAGGGTGTAGGGATCGAAACCTGAAAACTGGTTTGAATGCTTTTCTTTCATATAACACAGCGTCCGATTCATATAATAAGGGTGTAGGGATCGAAACCTGAAAACTGGTTTGAATGCTTTTCTTTCATATAACACAGTGTCCGATTCATATAGTGAGGGTGTAGGGATCGAAACCTGAAAGCCGATTTGAGTATTTTTCTTTCATATAACACAGCGTCCGATTCATATAGTGAGGGTGTAGGGATCGAAACTTTAAAACTGGTTTGAATGCTTTTCTATCATATAACACAGCGTCCGATTCATATAATGAGGGTGTAGGGATCGAAACCTGAAAACTGGTTTGAATGCTTTTCTTTCATATAACACAGCGTCCGATTCATATAGTGAGGGTGTAGGGATCGAAACCTGAAAACTGGTTTGAATGCTTTTCTTTCATATAACACAGCGTCCGATTCATATAGTGAGGGTGTAGGGATCGAAACCTGAAAACTGGTTTGAATGCTTTTCTTTCATATAACACAGCGTCCGATTCATATAGTGAGGGTGTAGGGGTCGAAACCTGAAAACTGGTTTGAATGCTTTTCTTTCATATAACACAGCGTCCGATTCATATAATAAGGGTGTAGGGATCGAAACCTGAAAACTGGTTTGAATGCTTTTCTTTCATATAACACAGCGTCCGATTCATATAATGAGGGTGTAGGGATCGAAATCTGACAACTAGTTTGAATGCTTTTCTTTCATATAACACAGCGTCCGATTCATATAATGAGGGTGTAGGAATCGAAACCTGAAAACCGGTTTGAGTACTTTTCTTTAATATAACACAGCGTCGGATTCATGTAATGAGGGTGTCGGAATCGAAACCTGAAAACCGGTTTGAGTACTTTTCTTTCATATAACACAGCGTCCGATTCATATAATGAGGGTGTAGGAATCGAAACCTGAAAACCGGTTTGAGTACTTTTCTTTCATATAACACAGCGTCCGATTCATATAATGAGGGTGTAGGGATCGAAACCTGAAAACCGGTTTGAGTGTTTTTCTTTCATATAACACAGCGTCCGATTCATATAATGAGGGTGTAGGAATCGAAACCTGAAAACCGATTTGAGTGCTTTCCTTTAATATAACACAGCGTCCGATTCATATAATGAGGGTGTAGGAATCGAAACCTGAAAACCGGTTTGAGTACTTTTCTTTCATATAACACAGCGTCCAATTCATATAATGAGGGTGTAGGGAGTGAAACCTGAATAGTAGATTGGAAACTTGTCTCCACAATCGCAAACACAAGAATTGTTACCGAAAACATACAATACTTCTCTACTACATGTGCTATGCAATATTATTATTAGCCAATGGCGTAACTGGATCAGCTAAGAAACATGCCTGCTGTTCCGGATTGCATTCGGGCGCGGATTCGATCCCCGCTTGGGCTGAATACCTGTTTGGGTTTTTTCCGAGATCTTTCCTAATCGTAAGGAGATTGTCAGGTAATCTGTGACGAATTCTCGGCCTCATCTCGCCAAATACCATCTCGCTATCACCACTCCCATCGACGCTAAATAACTTAGTAGTTGTTACACCGTCTAAACCCAAAAATATGGGTATAATCTGAATTTTATTTTTGTATAAGACCGGTTATGCTATGATATGGATAAGGCAATTTTTGAAGAAATTAAACTAATTATATGATAGTATATCTAAATATAATTATTATTTGAAAATAATTGAAGCAACAATATCAAACATTGTCCTACAAATTCATTACAAAGAACATTTCAAATCTTTATTGGAGTAAAAGAGAGAAAATATGTAAAAGTTTAAAAATATTCAATTCAGTACAAGAAAAGTTAGTTGAGATTTTTCATTAAAAATACATAAACCTAAGTGTAGGAACGGATTTGCTCAGAACTTTATGAAAGGTTCATGCAAGTTTTGCATCAAATGTTATAATGGATTAGGGGTTTTATTTATTTATTTATTTACTCTGGTGGAGTTAAGGCCATCAGGCCTTCCCTTCACACCACCAGAAAACTTCTCAACGATTAACGATTTTCGAGACCTCGTAAAATTGTAAATAGGCAAGTTTTGATGTAGAAATAAATTCCATGCGGTAAGGAACAACCCATTTTTTTAATTTGAAAAAGAGTTTTGCACCTAACAGCGTCACATATAAATAAAAAAATCATCTTTTTTTTTAATTGCCATTACTTTGTTTAAACATCAGAAAACAGACGAACTACTCATGACAAAGGATCAAGAATTTGCAGGTAAACTTTAAGCACCATATTTAAGAAATCCTGAAAAAAATGAAGTTAATGTTAAAAATTCACAGAGCTTCAAAAATTAACATAAAATGTAATTTTTCTCAAAATGAACTTCGGTTATTATTCTGATCACCTCAATTATGATACCGCAAGCATTTCTCTCGGTCCAATTCTGATAAATCCTTCTTTAGCATCGTTATCATCTCTAGGAGTCAAGCCACCCTTGACCGGGTCAGGAAACTAGAATATTCAGTCAGCAATGGCAATGTCAAGTTCGATCTTAAAATATCGTTGTTATGAAGATGATTCATACTGTTCATTACATAACATGTTTTTTATGAGTTTCACAACAATATTCCTACATTACTGTTTTAACTTTATTTTATTGAACTATTATCCAAAAGAATGGAATTAATGCAGCTTCGAGTCTTATGGGGAAGGAATTTTCTCATAAAATTTCGGCCAATGAATGACACTCGTGCCCACCCAGCATCGTGTTGAATTTTGAGAGCTACTATTACAATAGTCGGAAAGCCCGGGTTCAAATCAGGATTTCGCCAATTTGAGTGTGTTTCTTTCAGGGTTTTCCCCAATCACAGAAGCGAATTCCGGATTGGAATTTACTTTCAATCTACCCCTAACATTCTGTCCGTTGTGTGTATATATGTGTTCGTGCTGTCTTTAGGAGTTGGTCCCTGCGCCGACCTGATTGTTCACCAGAGAAGTCCCTCTATTGTCCATATCTCAGGTGTGATCCGAAAGAATTCTTCCTCCCCACTGGTACTGCCTTAAAAGACCCAGAAAGGAGGTTAAACGGATAAAGAAAAAAATAGTGTTTCTGTTATTAGGTGTGAGTTTTTGCGAAGAAAACCTTTTATTATATTAAATATACAGTAAAATTGCAATTGTTTAATTGTAAATTCTTTTAAATATTACAGGAGTAATGTGACTTGTGGCCCTACCTGTGCACAAAACTTTAGCTTCCTAATAATTTGATGTAAGATATGTAAATTTAATAAGTTTTTTTTTTTTTTCACATAGGTTTATTTATGTTTTGCAGCATCACCATACTTTATCCAATGAGAAACTAAAATAACTCGGTTAACGATGGTGCATGTAAAAATATCAGTTGACTAACATTATAAAAACACATTAATTTATGACAGGAGATTCAATATGTTCAGGTTGATAGGCCTAGTCGAAAATAGGCTATATGATTTTTATCATCATCTATTCTCCTGTATAAAATTAAATTGTATTTTCTCTTAAAATTTTGTTCACAGAGAGAAGTGTATACAACGACTTAAAGATGCCGGTAGATCTGTACTACATGCCTCTGAGTGCACCATGCCGTTCAGTTATGATGGCTGCCAGCGCTCTGGGCGTTGAACTGAACTTAAAATTCTTGGATTTATTCAAGGGGGAGCATATGAAACCTGATTTCCTTAAGGTATAAGATTATTATTATTAATTTTATTATTATTATATTATTATTATTATTATTATTATTATTATTATTATTATTATTATTATTGAACATAGACAGTACAATTTTGGACTGCATTAAAATGAAACAGTTACAATAGTATGGCCATGTAAAACGGATGGAAGAGTAACAACTACAGAGAAGCACATCGGAATCAATACCTCAAAGAAAGCACAAGGGAGGAAGACCAAAAACAACTTGGAAGAATGGTAATAGGTACACTATGCTAGAACTATAGTCCCGTCGCTCTTATTTCCGGCAGCCAATTACGTTGCCGGTCGACTACATTTAAACGAGTACGTCTTCTCATTCGCTGCTGATGACGTTATGCACTTCCTAAGGCTCGATAAATACTTAATATAATCGCCCGCCATTTTTGTTCTTTCGTTGGCGTTCGCAGAAAGCACACGAGGACATTATTTGCCGCACAATTTCTCAATTGCAGTGCGTTTGATTTATTATCATAGGAGCTATGACATGATAATGTGTACCGGTGTGGCAAATAGATTCCTCGGTCTGGTAGCTCGGCAACGAAAGAACAAAAATGGCGAACGATACTACCTACTTACACTTTATAGAGCCTTCACTTCCTAAGGCGTAAGCAAAGAGGAGGAGTCACGCCGGAAATAACAGGGACACGAGTATACATCTGGAGGACGATCAGGGAACAACAGAAAATGGAGATGGGTTACCAAAAGATGCGATTAATATTGAATCAACCAATATTTTATGATGATGATGATGATGATGACTATTATTATTATTATTATTATTATTATTATTATTATTATTAACACTATCGTAAAACTGAACATTTTCCTATATTTACGCAATTCCCTAGCTGTTCTTTCTAATTCTGACTGTCCCAATTTTTGGGCTTCGAAAAGTGTACAGAACGTAATGGAGAATATTTTGAGCAACTCCTCTGAAATTCAAGCAAGATTCTCTCAGTTTTCTTAATTAAATAATTCACTAGTTACTGAAAAGATAACTTGCCAGACTGTAGCGTCGTCAAACGGAAAAAAATGTTATCCGCGAGAAAACGATTTGCTTCCAGACTGCAGTGTCGAGAGACAGCAGGGGTGTCGATACTCTTAGGTTTGACTCGTTCTATATTCTATGTATTTCGTGATTACAGTAAAAATATAACTTCCTTATCCACATATGTAAGTATTTATTAATTTCCTCAAGATCGGGATTTTTTACAAGTTCCTTCTGTTTCTGGCTGGACACTTTTCTAAGCCAAAAAATTGGGACAATCAATATTTTTTGGGACGTATAGCAACATTTGTTGCTTTTCATTCATCAGATGATTCAGGAAGATTTTCTTACTCTGTTAACCTGTTAATATTTTTAACTAACATCGATCATTTACATGTAGGCCTGATCATGTGGTTATCATTGTTCAAGGTTACCGTCCAAGAATCAAGACAGCAAACGGGATGCAAATAAGAGTTCATATGTCAGTGACAAAATTTACATCTTCGTCCTCGAAATCAAAGACGTGTACAGTCTCTGCAAAACTGGAAAGGTATTCACAGTTCTGTCTCTCACACGCGGGAAGAGAGCGATGCGAAATTGTGGGCTGCGAATAAATTTGTATCATACAGTATACTTTATAACTAGACTAATGTAATAATAATAATAATAATAATAATAATAATAATAATAATAATAATAATAATAATAATAATGCAAATCTAGTCTTTCAGGTGAAGCTCCCTATAAAGCAGATTTGAATAATTTCAAGGGAAAAATTGTTCCGGGGCCGGGTATCGATCCCGGGACCTCTGGTTGAACGAACCAGCGCTCTACCACTGAGGTACCCGGAAACTCCACCCGACACCGTCTCAACTTTCCCCTTTATATCCACACAACTCGTGTGGGCTGACGAAACGCCAGAGACCCACATCGAGTGCACACAATCTGAAATTATTCAAATCTGCTTTACAGGGAGCTTCACCTGAAAGACTAGATTTGCATAATATATACATCACTGTGTACGTTAACAGAAAACCACAATTCCAAGTCACACAGATTGTGTGCACTCGATGTGGGTTTCTGGCGTTTCGTCAGCCCACGCGAGTTGTGTGGATATAAAGGGGAAAGTTGAGACGGTGTCGGGTGGAGTTCCCGGGTAGCTCAGTGGTAGAGCGCTGGTACGTTCAACCCGAGGTCCCGGGATCGATACCCGGCCCCGGAACAATTTTTCCCTTGAAATTATTCAATAATAATACTGTCTTGCCATATTGTATTATTAAAACACACAGGCACTATTAAAATAAATAACATTACAAAGATATTTACTTACAAATAGCTTTTAGAGAATCCGGAAGTTCATTTCCGCCCTCACATAAGCCCGCTATCGGTCCCTATCCTGAGCAAGATTAATCCATTCTCTACCATCATATCCTATCTCCCTCAAATCCATTTTAATAGTATCCTTCCCAAAGGTCTTTTTCCCTCAAGTCTCCCAACTAACACTCTACACGCATTTCTGGATTCACTCATATTGGATTCACTCTTGTCATATGTGCTACATGCCCTGCCCATCTCTAACGTCTGGATTTAATGTTCCTAATTATGTCAGGTTAAGAATACAATGCGTGCAGTTCTGCGTTGTGTAACTTTATCCCTATTGGCCCCAAATATTTTCCTAAGCACCTTATTCTCAAACACCCTTAACCTCTATTCATCTCTCAAAGTGATAGTTCAAGTTTCACAACCATACAGAAAAACCGATAATATAACTGTTTTATAAATTCTAACTTTCGTCTTTTATGAGAGCAGACTGGATGACAAAAGCTTCCCAAACGAATAATAACACGCATTTCCCATATTTATTCTGCGTTTAATTTCCTCTCTAGTGTCATATTTGTTACTACTACTGATGCATGATATATGAATTTTTCCACCTCTTCAAAGTATAAATTTCCAATTTTTACACTTCCATTTCGTATTATTTCTGGTCAAGAGACATAATCATATACTTTGTCTTTTCGGGATTTACTTTCAAACATATCTCTTTACTTACTTCAAGTAACATCCCTGTGTTTTCCCTAATAGTTTGTGGATTTTCTCTTAACATATTCACGTCATCAGCATAAACAAGCAGTTGATGTAACCCGTTCAATTCTAAACCCTCTCTGTTGTTCTGGACTTTCCTAATGTCATATTCTAAAGCAAAGTTAAAAAGTAAAAGCTATAGTGCATCTCCTTGCTTTAGTCCGCAGTGAATTGGAAAAGCGTCAGAACGACCGGTAATATAAATGTTTTATAAATTCTAATATTAAGTTTTTTGAAAGCAGAGTAGATGACAAAAGCTTCTAAACCGAATAACAGGCATTTTCCATATTTATTCTGCATTTAATTTCCTCTCGAGTGTCATTTACATTAATTGTTGCTGTTGCTCCGGGATTTTGAATTTTTTCTTCTCTTCAAAGGATAAATTTCCAATTTTTATATTTTCATTTCGTACTATGTTCTGGTCACGAGACATATTCATATACTTTGCCTTTTCGAGATTTACTTCAGAACCTATCTCATGCAAATATACTCGCAACTAAATTAAATTTAAAACTACACTCAAATAATACTACATGCATCAACAGCAACATAACTGTGAAAACAATAGCCAAGACAGAACATCGATATTCCTAGTAGGCGTAAGAAGATTCAGCACTTCCGAATAAAAAATTTGGCTACCACGTGCTCGCTGTGAAAACAGTCGGCAACGCCGACCTGTCACCATGAACTCTGATTGGCTAGTTTGAGCGGTTAGCATGGTGACGTCATGAAGCCGCTGAACTGTCAATAACTTTCTAGTTTTGTATATAGACTGTAGTCGGAAATAGTAAAAATTAGGCAGTATATGAGCATTCCATATTATTCATACATTAGCAGAGATAGATCTCCCTTATTTGCACGAAGATCTGTTCTGTTACAGCTCACTCCACAACACTGTGTACCGACAATTGTGGACAA
Source organism: Periplaneta americana (assembly GCF_040183065.1). Taxonomy (NCBI): domain Eukaryota; kingdom Metazoa; phylum Arthropoda; class Insecta; order Blattodea; family Blattidae; genus Periplaneta; species Periplaneta americana. The sequence continues at coordinate 120,295,277 of NC_091129.1, forward strand.
AGACTTAGTGATGTGCGAGAGGTGAGTGGTATTAAAAAAATTCTTATAAAACTTATATTTTAATATTTATACGTCACTTTATCTTACCGTAACTTGATTATTGTAATTATAATGATTTACTTACGTTCAATCTGAATTGCACAGATTTATAAAATACAGTAAAAATTTAACTGAATTTTAAACTCTTTATGTAATTGTGTAATTTTATTTACTTACGTTCAATTTGAACTGCACAGACTTTTAAAATACAGTAAAAATTTAACTGAATTTTAAACTCTTTATGTAATTGTGTAATTTTATTTACTTACGTTCAATTTGAACTGCACAGACTTTTAAAATGCAGTAAAAATTTAACTGAATTTTAAACTCTTTATGTAATTGTGTAATTTTATTTACTTACGTTCAATTTGAACTGCACAGACTTCTAAAATACAGTAAAAATTTAACTTAATTTTAAACTCTTTATGTAATTGTGTAATTTTATTTCCTTACGTTCAATTTGAACTGCACAGACTTTTAAAATACAGTAACAATTTAACTGAATTTTAAACTCTTTATGTAATTATGTAATTTTATTTACTTACGTTCAATTTGAACTGCACAGACTTCTAAAATACAGTAAAAAATTAAGTGAATTTGAAACTCTTTATGTAATTTTATTTACTTACGTTCAATTTGAACTGCACAGACTTCTAAAATACAGTAAAAATTTAACTCAATTTTAAACTCTTTATGTAATTTTATTTACTTGAGTTCAATTTGAACTTCACAGACTTCTAAAATACAGTAAAATATTAACTGAATTTTAAACTCTTTATGTAATATTTCTTCACAACTACAGAGATAACTCCAGGGCGATAAAATTATAATTTTATTGGATGATCGTGGAAGTGGTGGTAAAGAGCTGTGATGGGCTGTACTGATGATTTTTAATGAATATTTAAAAAATAATAGTTCATACGATTTTCAATTAAATGTGTAAATTCTTCCCTAAATGGTTAACAATTTTGAATTCATCAATTCAGAATTCTCCATTTTGGTCTCATTAATTTTAGACTTAATAATTTGTGACGTTTCTACAGCCGCGCCATCATCTGCTACCTGGCGGATCAGTACGGTAAGGACGATTCTCTGTATCCAAAGGACCCGAAGAAGAGGGCCATAGTCAACCACCGACTGAACTTCGACGCCACATGCCTGTACCAGAAATTCCTGGACTACTACGTAAGTCATATCAACAATATGCATAATATTCTGCATTTTATCTAGCCTATAGTTGAAGTTCATAGCACTATCTTGTGTCTTTCCATCCTCATATTTCAAAGTAGCAGTCATACTCTGTTGCCAGTTTCAAAACCGAGAACTGTAATGTCATAGTTCTCTGCCGATAATTCCATAAAATCTTATAAAAGCTCCTCTTTTGGTCGTTTTAGGATTGTTTGAAAAGTTCGTTGAATAACTTTATTTATCCGAATCACAGATCGGTTTCGACATGACGGATTTTTTATTATCGAAGCAGATCCGCTAATAAGAGGTAAAGGCTGGTTCACAATAAACCGGGAACAGAAACGACAACAAGAACGAGAACGGAAATATTGTTAAAATAAATGTATTTAAATGTGAGTATTTACAATTAACTGTTGTGAATACACACATTTTTAAATACATATATCTTAACATTATTTCCATTCTCGTTCTCGTTGTCGTTTCCGTTCCCGGTTTATTGTGAACCAACCTGTACTGTTCTTTCCAAGACCTATCCACTTCTCAAGGACCTTCATGCTCAGAAATGGCCGGAAAATGTAGACAGATCATCTGCGCTCGAAGCCTACTGTTTGAGACAAAACACGCCCGCTGTTATGCTGACAAGCAAACACGACAGACTCACGACGAACATCAACTGGTATCAGCACTCACTAGTTACATGAAGTCTACAGCAGTGTCCTGTTTGCCTGTTATAGTAGCCTCGTTTAATTATAGGCAGCGGCATTCCTTTTAAGATTTGTAGGTCTTTATTGCATGCACCGATAATAATATGAAAATGCGACGTTGTCACGTCTTGTTTGTTGCTGCTATATATTAATATAACATGGAACAAGACACACTGCTAAAATTTGCAACTCTGGTTTATATATACACTCCTCGTGGAGTATTGTAGCGGCCTTCAAAAGACTTGGCGACAATGGTCAGCGCGACATAATTAAAATTATTGAAACTACAAAGCTTCCGTCCATACACTCCGCGTGGAGTATTGTAGCGGCCTTCAAAAGACTTGGCGACAATGGTCAGCGCGACATAATTAAAATTATTGAAACTACAAAGCTTCCGTCCATACACTCCGCGTGAAGTATTGGAGCGGCCTTCAAAAGACTTGTCGACAATGATCAGCGCGACATAATTAAAATTATTGAAACTACAAAGCTTCCGTCCATACACTCCGCGTGGAGTATTGTAGCGGCCTTCAAAAGACTTGACGACAATGGTCAGCGCGACATAATTAAAATTATTGAAACTACAAAGCTTCCGTCCATACACTCCGCGTGGAGTATTGGAGCGGCCTTCAAAAGACTTGACGACAATGGTCAGCGCGACATAATTAAAATTATTGAAACTACAAAGCTTCCGTCCATACACTCCGCGTGGAGTATTGGAGCGGCCTTCAAAAGACTTGACGACAATGGTCAGCGCGACATAATTAAAATTATTGAAACTACAAAGCTTCCGTCCATACACTCCGCGTGGAGTATTGGAGCGGCCTTCAAAAGACTTGACGACAATGGACAGCGCGACATAATTGAAATTATTGAAACTACAAAGCTTCCGTCCATACACTCCGCGTGGAGTATTGGAGCGGCCTTCAAAAGACTTGACGACAATGGTCAGCGCGACATAATTGAAATTATTGAAACTACAAAGCTTCCGTCCATACACTCCGCGTGGAGTATTAGAGCGGCCTTCAAAAGACTTGACGACAATGGTCAGCGCGACATAATTGAAATTATTAAAACTACAAAGCTTCCGTCCATACACTCCGCGTGGAGTATTAGAGCGGCCTTCAAAAGACTTGACGACAATGGACAGCGCGACATAATTGAAATTATTGAAACTACAAAGCTTCCGTCCATACACTCCGCGTGGAGTATTAGAGCGGCCTTCAAAAGACTTGACGACAATGGTCAGCGCGACATAATTGAAATTATTAAAACTACAAAGCTTCCGTCCATACACTCCGCGTGGAGTATTAGAGCGGCCTTCAAAAGACTTGACGACAATGGTCAGCGCGACATAATTGAAATTATTGAAACTACAAAGCTTCCGTCCATACACTCCGCGTGGAGTATTAGAGCGGCCTTCAAAAGACTTGACGACAATGGTCAGCGCGACATAATTGAAATTATTAAAACTACAAAGCTTCCGTCCATACACTCCGCGTGGAGTATTAGAGCGGCCTTCAAAAGACTTGACGACAATGGACAGCGCGACATAATTGAAATTATTAAAACTACAAAGCTTCCGTCCATACACTCCGCGTGGAGTATTAGAGCGGCCTTCAAAAGACTTGACGACAATGGACAGCGCGACATAATTGAAATTATTGAAACTACAAAGCTTCCGTCCATACACTCCGCGTGGAATATTGGAGCGGCCTTCAAAAGACTTGACGACAATGGACAGCGCGACATAATTGAAATTATTGAAACTACAAAGCTTCCGTCCATACACTCCGCGTGGAGTATTAGAGCGGCCTTCAAAAGACTTGACGACAATGGACAGCGCGACATAATTAAAATTACTGAAACTACAAAGCTTCCGTCCTCTTTGACACCGCTAGCCTACTAATTGAACGTGGCTACTTTACCTGCGCTGCGATGTATAGGTCAGACGCCCTGCGCTTGTATCCTCGTAAAAAGATTATGTTGGTATTTTTCTCCGCCCTCTACTTGTAACAAAAACATGTATAATAGTAGTCGTATAAATACAGTATGTCTGTATATGAAACTGAAACTAAATTAAATTGTCTTTTATATAGTTTAAATTGTATTGTACAGAATAGATAATACGCAAGGACTAGCTTCTTTCCTACAGTCCCCCACTGGATCTGTCGTGTTTGCTTGTCAGCATAAAGGTGCGTACACACTTAGCGAACGAACAACGAACGACGAACGATTTTGTATTCGGTGATTGAAATCGGTACGTGTGTACGTCGCAGCAAAGGCAAACCGATCGTTTGATTTGCCTTCGGAAGTGATCCGTCGCTTGTCGGTACATCAAAGGAAGTTGGTATTCGTTGTGGACGGGATTTGCCACTAGCTTGTAGTTCGTAGCAGAACGCAGCGCTTAGTTCAATTTCACTAAAAGGATATCGAAACTGAAGTGGGCGGAAGACGCTGTTATAAATCTTATTAATACATATAGGGAGGAGGAAACTTAATTGGAATCCCAAGCATCCTACTTACCACAATAAAGTAAGAAAACATTATGTTTGGGAAGCTATTGGAAAGATGTTCAGCTGCAAGACAGGCGAGTCAAACACGTGCAAAATTTGAAAATTATTTTTGTTTATTTATTTTCAGTGGATACATGTTTGTTGTTTATTGTAGGGAGCAGAAGTCAAAAAGGAAATTGAAAATTGAATCCCTACTGACATCATTCCGGAGGGAAAGACAGAACTCCACAAAAAGATCTGGAATGGGGAGTGATGAAGTGTACGTGTCAACTTGGTTCGCGTATAAACATATGTCGTTCCCTTTGGACAAATTCACACCCAGAAAAAACAAAGTTCCAACCTTGTGCACACAAAATAAATTATTGGCACTGAAAAGTGTCTTTTCGTAAGCATGATGCGCATTCGACAAACACAAACAAATCTCTCTTTTTAGTATTAGATAATTATTGTCAGTGAAGTATCCGTGTACTGAAACTGTCCCCTGCCTTGCAGTCGTACCTTAATAAAATCTTCCAGTTCCTCATTTATAGCTGTACATACTTCTGGAACAATCCTGGTAATTAGCTGTTTCGACACTTTGAATAAATACATTAAACTTGTATACGAATTTCTTGTAGCGAGATATCGAAGTGTTAATGCTAGTCTTTCCTGAATAGGTATTGCTTCTCGCCAGCCTGTGTCTTTCTTGGAAATTTTTGGCCCTATTTTGCACAGTTATATTTCGAAGTCTGTTTCTGAAATACGACAGAAGTTGTGAAACTGTCCAGATTCCATTCGACGTAAATCGTGAAGCAAGGCAGTGCCTCTATATTGATTGCGACTTTCGTAGAGTGGCGTCTGCCACCATCGCCTTTTGTTTTTTTTAACTTTCTTTTTGTTAAACTGCCTATAATAACAACGGCTGCACTTGCTATAATTATATTTTCGTCTGCCTTTATTGCGAATAATCAGCGAATGTGAATGTTTTCTGACAATTTGCTGATGATTTGTACGTTGCTCCAAACAGCGAACGAACAACGAAATTTTGCTTCATCATTCGTTCGTTGTTCGTTCGCGAAGTGTGTACGCACCTTAACAGCGGGCGTGAACTGTTTACATTTCTGAGCATGAAGGTATATTGCTGTACACCACCTTTCTCCAACTTCAGTAGATATTGGTGCAGGAGTTTCTCAGATCTTGTTCACTTTAAAATTTCATGCACATGATTAAATGAGGATCATGAAACGACAACATATTGATATATGAGCCGTTGAGAGCAGAAGTGGTGTAAGTCAAAAATGGGTAATGAGGGTTAAAATAAACATTCAGGAAAATACAGTGCAAAGTAGCAATTAATATTCAATTTATTTCAACTATTAATAGTCAGTGGATAGCACGAAGGACATATTAATTGCTACTTTGCGCTGTATTTTACTGAATTTTTACTTTAAACCTCATCACCCAATTTTGACTTACACCACTTCTGCTCTGAAGGGCTCATAATATGTTTGACGCAGCAAGACGCGATAGTCGAGATTGTGAGAATGTTAATTGTCTACAGGTACATTGTTGTTTCCAAAAATTGCATAGTTCAACAATTTTACTTTTATTTTAATGCTTCACTCTATTTTTACTTGTTTTTCAATCTTTGTATTAGTTATCATTTTCAAAATGGACCGATTATTATTATTATTTTCATTTTATTACAAAGCCATTACTCTCAGTTATATTAACAAAAATATAATTATATATTTCCCTTGTGTTCAGCTATCACAATTTTAATTTTTGTTCATTATTTTTCAGTCACATTTTTATAAAAGTTTGTGCTTGAAACTCTTAAATGATTGGTTCATAATAATAACGTTCACATGATCTAAAATTCTTTCACAAGCTCAAATTACTATTTTTTTTTCGGGGAGGTCTTAAACCACTCTGGTAACTGAGACCTTCATCAGGCCCCCCTTAGAAAAATGCACATGGACGCTCTAGTTTGCAAGGAACGAAATGTCCCTACAATGAAGTTTCTTCTATTTACCTAATAAAACTCCATACACTACTGCCAACTGGAACGAAATATTAGACGTAATAACTATTAGGTATCTATTACTTAGTACATTTCATTAGTTTATCCCTTCATTCTGTTGTTAAGTGCTATATTGAGTCATACTCTTGCCCAGGTTCCCATATTGTATCGAGGTTCAGACGGAGACCCTGATCAGTGTAAGAGATTCGAAGACGCGTTCAGCAAGTTGGACAAGTATCTGGAAGGACAGACCTGGGCTGCAGGTGACCACATCACCATCGCGGACTTCCCCCTCATCGCTACAGTCTCGAGCGCAGAGGTACAGTATTCACTCCATAGCTTTACCGCTGGTGACCGTTAACTTTTTAGAAATACACAAAACGAAGTTATTGACAACTATATCAAAGCCAAAAATTTCCTTTCATCTCCTTTTGCAACCCTGCAAGATTATTTATCTATTTATTTATTTATCTATCTATTTTTTATTTATTTATCTGTTTATCTATTTATTTATCTGTTTATTTATTTATTTATTTATTTACTTCCGAACTTATGAAACACATGACATTCCAGATATTTGGATTCGATATCACCCGGTACCCAAATGTGTCCAGATGGCTTGCTAACGCCAAGAAGTCGATTCCAAAATACGAAGAATTGAACCATGCCGGATGTCTCGAATACAAGAAGATCAAGGACGCGAAGATAATTCTTCATTTCTGAAGAAAATACTTCAAATCTCTCCTTTTAAGAATCTGAAAACTGTATTCCACACAGGAATGTTGCTACACTCACACATGTGAAGTGCATTTGTCATTAATATTATGAGAAATATATTTTACATTCTACAAAAATATATGCATATCACTGTTACAGCTAATCTAACCACACTATTAACTTTGTACATGAAAAATAAATTGTAATATTTTTTTATTATTGTAAATTACTTTTCCTTTAAACTTAGACTTTTTGATATTTGAAGGGGTGAGTGATAAAGTCCTAAGCCACAAAGACAAAATTTTACAAGAAGCATGTTAAAGGTTTCGAGTCCAATGCTATTAGATATGGTATGATAACTTCTTCAGCGTTATACGTTATTTTGTTTTATAATATTTTATCAGTAGCTTTCCCATGTAGGTAAAAATTGAACTAGCAAAAAAAAAAAAAAAAAAAACTATTTTAGTTAAAAGTGTGGCTTCGGACTATCTCATTGTTCCCCTTCATTTCTCCACGATGTCCTTCAAACAACACCTGCAACTCTTCTAGTCGTACAGTATCTATTTGCCCTGTTGTTGAAACCTGTATGTATGAGGGTTGAGCATTAAGTAAGGTTCCCTCAATAACAGTTCCCTGCATGCTGTGGGAAATCATTTTTTTCTGTGTGTACGCTGGCTCGTGATCCAACGCTACTTCTCCTTCAGTTTATGCAGACTGTAACAACAATCACAGCTGACAGGTACCTGTGCAGCATTACGATAATTAATGGCTGCAATTCGCAGAAGAGACCCGATCTCCTATTGAAAGATGTTAAGCTTCTTCACGATAATGCACAGCGAATACAGAAACTTTTGCAGTTCTTTCTTTCACTAGAACGTTATGGAACACCTCCTTACAGCCCGGATTTAAACCATTCTATGTACATAATGTTGTCCAAGACTGGTTGAAATATCAAGAGCAAATTTATACAGAGAGGGAATTTTCAAGCTTGTGCCAGGGTGAGTGTATAAATTGTTTAGAACGGTATGTAGAAAAGTAGTACTCAGTTTGCAGTTCAGCTTTACAAATTTTATCCATGCTTAAGTTATACATAAAACCCTTAGCGAAGTTTAATTAATGATGAACTTCCGTGGTTTCGAAATTTTGGAGATGTTGAGTTCAAACACACGGTGGAACACCTGAAACTTAAAATTCTACTTCTGAACACAATCATCAGAGTGAGTAGAAATGAGCAAGTGACAGGGAGAGTGAGGAAGACTGAAGGAGTACGGGAACTGTCGACCATCATCTCCAATGGCAATTTCACCTCTTTTGAAAAGATTTCTAGACACGCTCGATTTCGTTTCTATCGACAGAATTGAACCCTACGCATATGGTGTGTTTCATTCAATTTATTTTTAGACATGGAAGTATTCGCAAAAACAAGAAAAAGTATAATAAACACGGTTCCTAAAATTAATGCCTTCCGAGATATGAATACTTCATCAGCATCATAGGATATGGTCAATGTGATTTTCATTTTTAAAAAATTCAATATTCTGAGAAGTGGTAGTATTCATCAAAACAAGAAAAAGCCAACTAAATATGTACCCTAAAATCAAATTCATCAAAATTAAATTCATGAAAAGACAAAGCCTACTAAATATGGGCCCTAAAATTAAATTCATCAAAACAAGAAAAAGTCTAATAAATATGGGCCCTAAAATTAAATTCATCAATACAAGAAAAAACCTAATAAATATGGGCCCTAAAATTAAATTCATCGAAACAAGAAAAAGCGTAATAAATATGGACCCTAAAATTAAATTCATCAAAACAAGAAAAACTCTAATAAATATGGGCCCTAAAATTAAATTCATCAAAACAAGAAAAAGCCTAATGAATATGGGCCTTCAAATTAAATTCATCAAAACAAGAAAAAGCCTAATAAATTTGGACCCTAAAATTAAATTCATCAAAACAAGAAAAAACCTAATAAATATGGGCTCTAAAATTAAATTTATCAAAATTAAATACATCAAAACAAGAAAAAGCCTAAGAAATATGGACCTTAAAATTAAATTCATCAAAACAAGAAAAAGCCTAATGAATATGGGCCTTCAAATTAAATTCATCAAAACAAGAAAAAGCCTAATAAATTTGGGCCCTAAAATTAAATTCGTCAAAACAAGAAAAAGCCTAATAAATATGGGCTCTAAAATTAAATTTATCAAAATTAAATACATCAAAACAAGAAAAAGCCTAAGAAATATGGACCTTAAAATTAAATTCATCAAAACAAGAAAAAGCCTAATAAATATGGGTCCTAAAATTAAATTCATCAAAACAAGAAAAAGACTAATAAATATGGGCCCTAAAATTAAATTCATCAAAACAAGAAAAAGCCTAATAAATATGGGCGCTAAAATTAAATTTTATACCAAACAAGAGCTTAGAAATTGGTACTGCAAGAACAGCATATCTACTAAAATCTAACGTGAGTTCTTGTTTGTTTCTTATTCGGTATACAGTATCATACCGGAAAAGCAATAAACAAATGGAAGTTGTTAGTTAGTCCCTAGGACGCGTTACATTGAATGTAAATCACATTGAGCATTTAGGCTTACTATGATGATGAACAAGAACTCATACTCACGAAGTTGCTAATTTTAGGACCCATGTTTATTGAGTTTGTTTTCTTATTTTTATTAATACTACCGTCTTTCAAAATAATGAATGATTTTCTTTAAACCTGTGTAGAGAATCAGAGATTGTGACTGTAAACGTGAAATTAAAACTGAGAGAGATTGTGTGAATGTGAAATTCAGGAGAAAGAGTACTGTTAGAACTACGTACTTGTCACGAGAGCATGTGAGAGTGTGTAAGTGCAAGAGAGAGAGATCTTGATGAGAAAGAAAATACTGCATCGATGTTCCACCATAACAACTCTATAGACTGTTTTAATCTGTGTTCCTGTGGAGTAACGGTCAGCGCGTCTGGCCGCGAAACCAGGTGGCCCGGGTTCGAATCCCGGTCGGGGCAAGTTATCTGGTTGAGGTTTTTTCCGGGGTTTTCCCTCAACCCAATACGAGCAAATGCTGGGTTACTTTGGGTGTTGGACCCCGGACTCATTTCACCGGCATTATCACCTTCATATCATTCAGACGCTAAATAACCTAGATGTTGATACAGCGTCGTAAAATAACCCAATAAAAAAAAATTAATCTGTGTTTAAACAGAGACCAAGAGGACGCAGTCGAAAGAGGAAAAAACTGTGAAAGAATAAAATAAACATTCCATCTGTTTGCGTGTCTGCTTGCCACTCCCCCCCCCCCATCCCTAAACTACAGACGGTTCTCATTAAAAAAAAAGCCTGGTAATGGCAACAGAGACAAACAGAAATGCTTAGTAGTAATTCTGAGTAATTACCCCAACCCCCCAGTTATGTCATAGCTGCACGTCATCCTTAAGGGTTACGCAACAATCATCCCGACTCGTGAGACAAACTTAAACAATAGTTATTAGAGGAGAAAAATTAGCTCCGGCGCCGGTGATCAAACCGCGGTCCTTTTTCTATGTATAAAGTGCTCTAACCACTAAACTACGGATCGAATCGCCCTCCTCGCCCAACAGTCCAAATACTGTTGAATCCCGGCCATTAAAATCACTCAATTGGATGTGGTCCTGTATATTGGCAGTTGACAATATATTAGCCTACTAGCCGTACCCGTGCGCTCCGCTGCACCTGTTAGAGATAAATATAAAGTAATTACATAATTAAAATAGGACGTTTGATCCAGGGAACAACTTTTACAACAGCGCAAGATAATCTCCTTCGCTCATTACCCAATTTTTTTTGCATTGCATTTATTGCATATATATTTTATGTATTTTAACACGATTCAATTGAGCATAGTTAAAATTTGAATTATAAAATAATGGATTGCTAAGCTAAAGTACTATTACTGCATACTAAATCAATACACTCTCGTTGCTCGTTAATTCTCTGAGATTAAAATGAGTGTACATAAATATTATTTTAATAAATACAGAAAACGAATGTACTAAATAGCCTATCAAATTTTCTGTGCATAAGAAGCTATTTTAATCTTACCTGTCCTCGATTTAATCAGACGTTACTGTAATAACATTATAGCATTATGTCCATCTAGAGAAACTACACTTTCCAATGGTGAAATAATTATTAATTATACAAATCGGTTAATTTAGCTTCTGATATTACTTCATACAAACACAGAAACATTCTCTGTAGGCTATGTTTAATAGCTTTCGTTTGTTGATGTCCAAGGCCCCTGTTTCGATTGTTGTTGTCCAAGGCCCCTTATAGACGAAGTCATTTGTTCTTAATTCATTGCACCGTCTAGATGGCGTTATTTTAATTTTAAAACTCATTTATCTCATTAAATATCAGTCCTATCAAAATTTTGTAAAGAATAAAACTTATTGGAAATCATTTGTAAAGAAACGTTTGTTATGTAATATTTTTCACAAAAATCAATAATAAGCTAGATATTTCGATTTATTTAATTCAGTCCCCCTTATAACCCCCTTTTAAATAAATCATTTTGAATGCTATATAGCCTAAAATCTAAGTTACGACGAACTTAATTTATATTCCAATTTTCATATAAATCGGTTCAGCCATTATCGCGTGAAAAGGTAACAAACATACAGACAGACATACAAACAAAAATTTCAAAAATGCGATTTTCGGTTTCAGGGTGGTTAATTATATATGATAGGACCAATTATTTTTGGAAAATCGAAAATTACGAGAAAAATTTCGGCTACAGATTTATTATTAGTATATATATCAATATATACGCCGAATATGGAGTTGGGCCATAAAGGGAAAAACACTAGAGGAGGGGAATTCAATCCAGTGCTGTGGATTGAACTTCGGCGTAGCTCAGTGGTTAGAACACTTGGTACGTAGAACCAAGGATCCGGGTTAGATCCACGGCGCAGGAGCGATGTTTTCTCCTCTAATAACCATTGTTACCATAACAGATAAATTCTTTAGAACCAGAAATTAATCTTTACGTAGTTAACAAACCGTGTTTGTTCTCAACTGAAAGTCACCTCAAAAAGTGAAGTGTGTGATGCGGTGATTACGAAATTAACAGAAATCATTTTTCTGTAATGCAATAACCTGAGACCTGTGGTCGGCAAAGATGACGTCGTATGAAATAAAGCCCGTAAAACACAGCAACAGAGAAGGTGGAAGGAGAGAGTTATAAGAGGAGAAGTGTGCTGAATCCATGGCAGTGGGATTAAAAACTGCCCGGTCATGAACTTCAACCATTGCCAACGCAATGCCCAGTGTCGTAATTGGGAGTAATCGTATCGCTGCTGCGGACTATGTACCTAGGTGCACGCTCGAAAAGCAATGCGTTAATATGACATTGCGTTTTTTAAATAAACATCTTACTAATCCCTTGCAATCATTTTCGTTTCTTAGTTACTTGTTCTTTTGCAGTAACAGTCGCCGACTCAAAATTACTGTTTCAAAAGTAAGTATTCTAAAACTACCTGTTGTTGTTGGTAAAGTGTCCAAAGACAGGCTTGAACCTTTCAAATGATACCAATAAGAAATCATACATGAGGCAACAAAGCCAGGAGATAATGGAATATTAAGAAAAAATATTCACTTTTGTTTTAGCCTACGAAATTACTTGACTGTCCCATACTGTACGATTGATTTACCCCGCATTAGTACAAGTTATATTATAAAATGGTATTATAGAATGGGGTAGTGCTTATAGTACCTCCTTCACGCCAATAACTCTGCTACAGAGAAGAATAATAAAAATATACCTTAATAAACCTCTTAATTATCCTTCAGAACTGTTGCAGGCCTATTCAGAATTTAAAGTATTTAACTTCCATCAAATTTATAACAATGTCTTATTGAATTTCGTACATAAAAACCGAAATATATTTAATTTATATTCACATACGTATAAAACCAAAAGATCAGACATGTGCTTGACAGAACCTGAATGTACCACAACTGTAGCTTATAATCACAGTAGCAACTTCGGTCCAAGGCTTTATAACATGATAAGAGATAAATTCCCAAACATACAATTTGCTAATGCTCCTTATTTCAAAAAATCAATTTAAAAATGCTGTTTAGAGAGAAAATTTAAAGTTCAATTTTTGTGATATCTGTGTTTTTTCTTCTTTTTTCTTTTGTTTACTTTTTACTCTATTATTTAATAAAATGTCTTAACATTATGCGGAATGCCCCCTGACCACGAGCATGTAACTTACTCTTCCTGGGAGAGCCAGATTGTTTTTATATAAAAAAGCAATATGTATCTTTGTTCTGGCAATAAAGTATTATTATTAGTATTATTAGTATGGCCAGTTCGCTTCCCCCTCCATTGCATACCGGTACATCGCTGACACTATTACACTAATCAGGCTTCAGATGTACCTACACAATGTTCTTTCTCTGACACATATCGCCAAGTGAGATGTACTGGCTGATAATAGAGGTACATACCACTCAAAACCTCAATCAGAGTTGAAACTACAGTAGAACCCCGATTATCTGTCACTCTATTAACCGATTGGCGGATTATCCGAACGTCTTTCTCTCGGATTTTTTTTTTTTGCTACAGAAATATATGAAGTACTATACATTATATTAGAACTTTTTTATAGACTTTAATACTTACACAGTACAGTCTACTGTTGTTGTACTGTATAACTTCTATATTGAATGTCTTCCACAGGTATCAAAAGAAATCTTTTGTGCTAAGTATAAAAAAGTACAAATAGCTGAGTGGTTTAGAGGACGAGAAACTGTTGCTCATCTCAGAATGCAAGTCTAGCGTCACAACCGTGTGCAATTTAATAAAAAATCGTGGCTAAAGTGTATCATTATCATCGTCCTTGCAGGTATTAGACCTAGTGGCCTGTTACGGTCTCCGTCGTTAAAGTGTATAAAGTATGTAAATTTACAACTTCAGATCTCCACTATTCCTATCTTCCCACAGAAGTCATTATAAAGCGTTTTCTTGTCCCCTAAAAACCCGTCGTTAACCACCAGACATAAGTCAGTGAACTTCTGGTACACTACCTAGCAAGTAGAATATAACGTCATAGAGAAAATTACGAAAGTGTAAGCTTTATTCACTAAATTTACGAAAATGTTTTACGGTACGGATTATCCGATTTTTTTCGATTAACCGTTCTGCCCACCCCGTTCATTACCACGGATAATAGAGGTTCTACTGTACTTGATATAGCGAAATAAAAAAAAGAATCTAGTTGATGCTTAAATCTTCTGGCCGGATAATGAAACCAAAGTGAAATTTTGATATAAAAATGTGAGCCTAATTACAAATTTTTGGTATTGTTTCTATGACAAACATAAAAATTGCTTCTCCAATGCACGAGGAGATTTATTATTATTTTTTTATCATCATCATCATCATCATCATTTTCTCTGCCCAAATAATTAAATACTCTGAAACAGCCACAACATGACAACAGGTCGTACAAACAGGAAATAAAAAATTGAACTCTGTAGTTGTACCCACGCAGAACAAAAGCGCCTGCCGAGGAAATATGTCTACATTTCACTTGGATCAAGCGTGGACTGTTTTGTGTTGCGGAATATAGTCTAAAGAGACGTCAAATTTAGAACATTAATATACAGCTGACTTCCATTCAGTGCTGTTTAGTTTCGTTCGTGGCAATACAATACAGTTTAGAACAGCGAATTAGCCTATAAGAAATCATACAAAAGTTTCTTTTTTATATATAACAATGGCGGTGAGAAAACCTCTGTGTTAACTGGACCACGGGCTTGCCCGAAATGTCATAAATCAAGGGTACGTCCGATATCGAACCCGGGTCCACAGGGTTATCAGTCCAGGGCTCTATTCACTTGACCGACCTGGCGGCTACCGTACAAAAATTGTCGATTTTATATTTCCAGTAGTCGACAGTTGCAATATAAGGTAAGCCAATAAATTGCAATTGTAATGTAATGTATAAGTCGCCAGAGTTTATAGCCAAAAGCTGTTTCTAGGCATACATTTATTTCATGCACATCTTCCACGGCTGAATTGATTCGTGGAATAGGTACTGAATAAGAACAAAATTTGCCCAAAGTTTACAAACATCGCGGCAAATAGATGAAAAAAACGGCATTCCAAAAGTCATTTTTTAATAATGGGGACTGTAGACTACATCCGTAAAAATTTTTGATACCGACATATTTTTCAGAATCAAAATTAGTTTTAGGCCTACTTCGTAGAATTAAAAAAAAATAACAAAACGGAACCTATTGGGTTTGAAAATGCCTCGGTATTCATGCAATCTAAAATGAGATAAGTTCCTTCACAAATATGTTTCTGGGAAACACACAGATACATACATAGACGAACCCAGGGATGGGCTAAGAGGAGCTTTAGAACCTCCTTGAGCCGGTACGACAGCAGTTATATTTAAGTTTATAGAATTGTTTTACTTTTATTTCATTAAAACCTACATTTCAATATCTGCCTTACACGTCACTAAATCGTTGGCAGGGATGAGCGTAGGCCTACACGCCTTGTACAGTAACTAATGGACTCGTCTTAGCATCGCTCAGGACTAGCAAGTGGCGACAGCAGTAGGAAAAAAAAAGTTAGTCCACCCTTTAGGGAGTTCTGGATCCGCCACTGAAGACATGATATTTAGAGAAGCAACTTATCAAAAAGCATTCTGTCAATTGGGGGTTAAACATTGGGGGGTCGGCCTCGGTAGCATAGTTGGTATATCGCTGGCCTTCTATGCTCGAGATTTCGGGTTCAATCCCGGCCCAGGGCGATGGCATTTAAGTGTGTGTTATGTAGGCTAAGTAGATTTACTGGCATGTAAAAGAACTCCTGCGGGACAAAATTCCGGCACATCGGCGACGCTGATATAACCTCTGCAGTTCCGAGCGTCGTTATATAAACCATGGTTTATTAACATTCGGTGTTATTTTTTATTTTATACTCTTTTACAGCTTCTACAACCGTTTCAAAACGTATATTGTCCCACTGAGAAAGCATTCCAATAATAGTCAGAAGTTGCAACAAACTGTGTTTTGTCCATCAAATTTCATTTTATATTTCCTGTGTCAAATTTCTGTCAAGGTATAGGGTAAACGTTGGTAATATTGTAATACTAATAATATTATGGTAGTACTTTTTGAAATGTTACACAATTTTACTGCGCGAGATAAAGGACCGGTTTTATGCAGAAACGTTCCCTTAATACGTTGACGCAAAAAAAAACAGTCTTCCTCTCGCTCAGTAAAACTGCAAAAAATTCTCAGGAAGAACTATCATAATATTATTTATGCTCGACCATGCCGAAATGTAGTAGGCCTAATTATGCACCTGGTAGTAGCCCTTTAACGCACCTCATTAAAGTACACCTAATCATTATAGTTCAGTTGTTCAGCCAATGAGAAATCACCATTGTACCATTATAAAACCGCAAGTATCGATTATTCTCGGATATACAATCGAAAGACAATTAGCGAAACGTCACGGAGGCTGAAAATCTAATACTGTCGCACAAGATTATGTTCTGTTACTATAATAATTAGCGTTAATTGTAAATAATATTCAAATAAATTAAATTTGTCTTCTCGTTTTTCAATTCTAAATCAATTTCCAGGTTATATCAAGATTAATGTTCATGTTATTCTCTAGATTATATCAAGGTCAATGACATTCGTTCCTCGGAAAAAATCAATACATTCGCGTCTGCGCACATCTCACAATTTAGAAGGTCAGTTCCGCTCTTCACTTAGATAACCATAACACGAATACTTCTGAATAATTTCAAGTTATAAATATGGTCGAGCATAAAAAGTCGTATGAAACTTGCCTATAATGATAATTAAGACGCTCGTATGAAAATTATGAAACTAGCTTGCTCGTTTCATAAACAAACATACTCTTGTCTTAATTACTACCATTATAGGCTCGTTTCATAATGTACTATTGTATCACAATATTACCAGCCTTTACTACAGGGTTGGGCAGATAAAACCGGCCCCATCTCATGTCATATGATTTGGAAAATAAATTATGTAGGATATTTATTTCTTTTATTTCTTTTTTCTTGAAAATGTAATTATGTTGGCTATACTGTATCTTCCGCGTGTTTTGTGTCATTGTTGTTGCGCCATTGTTGCTTATAACCTCTTCTGGTTGCTTTTTTAAAAGTCAGGCGTTCTAAACACATGTAAAGAGTTGTTCTTTAAATAAGCATGACTTATTCAATACCAGAGCTAATATTCATTGTGGAGGCGTACGTACAGACCAGCTCTATCAAGGAAACACAACAATTATTCAGAGACAAATATCCGCTTCGTTCAGTACCAGCGAAAGCAGCATTCAAGATTACGTGTTTACATGAACCTGTTAAAACGTGCACAGAAGTGTCTAGATGCAGATGGAGGGCACTTCCAACATTTATTATGAAGGTAAATGCATTTTATTTTCATTCCATTTGAAGTTTGTTTCAAATCATTAGTACCTATCAATGTCATAACACGGGCCGGTTTTATCTGGCCAACTCTGTATAACGCGATTTGATTACGTGATCTTCTAATAAAGAAAAGTTCAGACATTAATGTTTGAGGCGCGGAAAACTAACTCAGAACTCCACCGAGCTGTTGCACAACAGTTTGTGTACTATCATGACACTTCATAGTCAAACTTGTATTCTTGCACCACACGGAGATACGCATTACATCAGATAATGAGCATGTCGCTTGACTTCCAGATAGCCTTGGAAACCTATAAAGATAGGCTACACTACAGCAAGCCCGACAGTCTGTTGTTTGGTTGCCAGTATTCGCCGTAATGCCGAGAGACCTGTACTATCTGCCGGCCAGCGCCCCCTGCCGTTCGGTCCTTCTGACGGCCAAAGCAGTGGGTGTTGACTTGAACGTGGTTCACACCGACCTGTTCCAAGGTGCTCACTTGCAACCAGATTTTCTGAAGGTAATAGTGCCGTCGAGAAAATTTACCACACATGACAAAATTTAATATATAACGATAACAAGGAAAATGTTATGCTGTACTGTTGGATTTCAGTTAAACTAGTTACATCCTATAACTACATAATCTAGGGCCTATTATTTATTGATATCGTAAGTAATAGCTATAGTATCGCCATTTCACAGCACTTGTAGACTTACTTGAACTATTTTGACAGAAATTCACGGTGAAATACAATATAAATGCAAACGGCGCGGTATTGTGCTTAATATTTACCTATTCTTCATCATCATCATCATCATCATCATCATCATCATAGATGATATCAGAACAATAATTTCTAACTATTATTCACTGATGATTTAAAAACCTTTCGTGCAATCAAAAATACTACTGATATTGATACAATCGCAAAGTGGTCTGAAGAGAATGGCATGGAAATTTATTATTATTATTATTATTATTATTATTATTATTATTATTATTATTATTATTATTTTCCCAGATATAATATGTGTATATTATTGTAAAAGTTATATCTTATCTCTCAATTTAATTTCATCATGAAATGACGCACCCCAAATCAGACATCAGTCCCTTGTGTAGCAAGATCGAAGATTGAATGTAACTTGTTATTCTTTCATAAACAACGTTAACTTTCGTGTTGTTAAGAAAAGGATGAGAAGTCACAATTTTCACACCATTAAATTCTAAATCTCTTTCTCCTGTCTCCAGATGTATTGAAACTGTCAACTTGTACAGAAAAATTGTTTTTCAATATAAGCCTACTTCATAACTTTATAATTGTCATAATTTTATTTTGAGCTATTTGTCATAAGTATATTATTATTATTATTATTATTATTATTATTATTATTATTATTATTATTATTATATTGGCTTCTGGCTGCTGTTCGACACACAAATATAAATAAATAAATAAAAATAAAAAATTATTATTATATTATTAATATTATTTCATACATACTTACATACTGGCTTTTAAGGAACCCGGAGGTTCATTGCCGCCCTCATATAAGCCCGCCATCGGTCCCTATCCTGAGCAAGATCAATCCAGTCTCTATCATCGTATCCCACCTCCCTCAAATCCATTTTAATATTATCTTCCCATCTACGTCTCGGCCTCTCCAAAGATCTTTTTCCCTCCGGTCTCCCAACTAACACTCTATATGCATTTCTGGATTCGCCCATACGTGCTACTGAAAATCTTTACTTATGGTATGCCATAAAGATTTTCAGTCAAACACAACCCCCTCCCTTTTTTGACATAATTAGATAACGTAATCAAAATTGTTTTGTAAAAATGTTTTTATAACGTTAATACAATACAATTTTCGCGTAGTTTCAGACCACAAGACCTGCTCCTGGGCGCTGCGTAAATCCAAGCATGATGCTGCATATCTATTCCAACGAATTTCAACGATTCATAATAAAATTATGCAATAATTATTTGTAAATGCAGTCTCATGATAGTTATTATGTAAAAGGTCATAAGAAAATAATTGTTTCATATCTGATAGGACTGTATACGCTGCAAAACTTTTATTTTAGACTAATTTGATTTAATATGTTACCATTTTAAATATGTACATTCATTAACGTTTTATCTCACATTTTATATTTTATATTTTAATACAATATGGTTAATGTAACCCATTGCACATCAGTATAACAGTTCAATAGAGGTAACAGTGATCTTAAGATGGTTTACAAAACCGAAAACGTTCATCAAGTAGATTGAAATAAAAATATCATATTATTATATAAGTTTATGACGGACTTCAAGAAAATATTGTTAACATAATTTATTCATTTATTTAAAGATATTTTGAGTATGTCACTTCTAGCGACACTACCATGAGAACGTCACAAGCTGGGGAGACCATGAAAAACGTTGGACTCAGACTATGACATACCAAATGGTCTACGACATGGAGGTGAACCATGTCAACGTTTACTGCTTGCTGGAATATCTTATACTCAATTCTGTTGGTATCATTCACTTTTGCTGTCACGAGTATCAGAGATTCGAACCGTGAATGATTACCGAGCTACTGTTGTGGAACATTCTGGTTCATACGATTTTTCATCGATTATATATTAACGTTTTAAAGTAATATTAACTAGAACATTACCTGCTTTCGGAGTCCGGCATTAAAGAGTACAAAAAGAAGAATCGGGGATTGAACCCTCACAGGCAGTCGAAATATTCGTAGAACCCCTTACCCTAGCTAAGAGCCATTAACTACCTTGAGAGATCCGCGTATTAGAAATGAATGTTTCTTTCCTCAAACTCATCGTATGAATCAATATATTAATCAGTCAACCCGCTTATGTCTATTCTCCATCATCATACATTACGAATGTAGTGTAGACTCCTAGCCTGTGGTGCACTCTAGATGCTCTCGGAAGAACTAAGTGATCTACGTTTCTCGGCACTAGTGGCATCTATGAGTTCGCTCGTGAGTCGAGGCAAATGACAACAAAAACAAATTCTGAACCGAACCGTAGGCAATTCCTGTTTGTTGAAGAAGCCATCTAAGCGATTTTTATAAGAGTTTTCTAGTCGAAATTCAATGCTGCCTAGAATTCCCTCGGGAAGCACTCGACGCGTACAGTTTGTGTTTTGTCTATGACACTTTCAGATATCCAAAATTTGTCTATTAAATGATGAACAGTTGAACCACTTTGAACATCAAGACCAGGAAATTATTGCTCAAATCTCCTTCGTTCTTCTATAATAGCTTCTGTCAGTATGTAGGACTCGTATATGAACACCTTTTTCAACATAAAGAGCCAGTAACTTTTACTTAACTTGTTTCGAAAGAAGACAAACATGCACTAGCCATTGGAGATTATCTTACTCAGCTTGCTAGTGTATGCTAGGCACGAAATATTATTATTAGAAGATGATTGGCGCGGATTAAATTAAGTTCATCTGTTTTGTGCCGCACTTATATATTCTCAGAGATCTATCAGCACGTGAAAGACGATAGCACGCGTGCCAAGAGCTGATCCAACCCAGGCTGACCACCAGAAAACAAATGGAATCAAAAGAAGTAATATTAGAACAAGAATAAAAATTAAGAAAAGTTTAAGGAAGAACGAAGAAAGACACAGAAGAGGAGGAAGAAGAAAAGTGATTGATTTGAATGAAATTTGGATCTTGACGAAATATTGTGCAAAAATCAAATGTAATAAGTAGACATCGGATTTTTAGGCACTAAAAACTGCAGTTTTAGGCGCCTAAAATAAGCTCAAAATTTGTAAAATTAGGCTCTATTTTAATGAAAATAGGCATTTTAGGCACATCAAGGTATCATACTTATTTCTTTCACTGAAATTTTTAGTTATACACTAAAATACGCACAAAAAAGTATGTTTAAACATTAAAAAAGAATACTATATTACATTTATAAACAGAGCTGCACAAATTTAATATATTGAAACTAATGAAATAATGATTATTGATATCAAGATTACTCATTTTAAGTTATTGAAATTCAGTTCCATGCTCAGACTTTATTATAATTATCTGCACAGTACACCACCAGAAATTGTGATTTTATGACACTCTGAAGGGCAGTACAGCTAATCTGTTTCAGACCAAAAACAGTCATTTTTATAGTATAGTATATCACATGTTGTGATTGTTGCCTGCTTCAAAACTAAGGTTGGTTCTTTGTCGGAATTTATGCCTCCAAACATGTTAAATTCGGTGAAATCTATTGCGAGTGTCGTGAGATTCAAAACATTTTGTTTCCTTTATCAATGGTTTCATGGCCGGTGTGAAGCAAATTTTCCACTTTTTAAATGTCTTAAATTTCGCAGTGAATGCAAGTATAAATTATAAAAAGTAAGAGTAAAATGCGAAACTTTACAGTGAGTTAGGCATTTTTAGGCGAATATTAACAAATTAGGCTCTAATAACCGTTTTAGGGCATTTTAGGGCACTATAAAACTCTTTGAATACCTTTCAATTTCCATGAAACACAAATATTAATAATTATTTTTACTTTTCTCCTAAAGAAACAAAATAGGCATTTGCCCTAGAATCCGATGTCTGGTAATAAGATAACATTCTGCAGGTTGTTAATGGGGGCATAGTATATACAAGTCATCCACATATCTGACGAATTTTTTACAAAGCATACTTTTCCACAAATGATAATCATATCACCGAATGCTCGCTAACAGTCGTTCGTTTTCTATTCACAGATGAACCCCCAGCACTGCATCCCAGTTCTGAATGACAACGGCTTCATACTGTCTGAGAGGTTAGTATTTAAAGCTTTGTTAGGAACTGATACTACGCAATGCAAAACAGGAAATCACTAAATCTCTAAACTTCGTGAGGAACTGAATTATACATCCTTTACTTCCTTACGCGAAATATAAAGTAAATTGAAATTCGTCTCACTTAGGGGTAAAGAGAAAGATTACGTTTATAAATGGCTTGTAAATAATCAAGAAAACGAACTTCAAA
This sequence comes from Periplaneta americana, assembly GCF_040183065.1. Classification (NCBI taxonomy): domain Eukaryota; kingdom Metazoa; phylum Arthropoda; class Insecta; order Blattodea; family Blattidae; genus Periplaneta; species Periplaneta americana. Next base: position 120,317,953 of record NC_091129.1, read on the forward strand.
CAAAAATCTATTCATACCACAATAAAGGAACAACATACATACTAATGTATATCGATCCTGTGCTTTTTGGTCACTTTGGTGGTATGAATTTAGAGCGCGGGGGGGGGTAGGAGGCCCCCATTGGGTGAGCGGGTGAGGGGTCATATGCGGCCGGTGGGCTGGTACACCCTCATCATTTATCCCATAAATTCGGAGTGCAAAATAGGCTTCAGTATGGCTGACGTGCAAAGGGTCGTCCTAACCCGCCCGTAGCCACCGTGACCTAACCTAACCTAACACATTATGGTTCATTGTTTTTGTACATTCCAGCCGCGCCATATGTTCATACCTGGTGGACCAGTACGCCAAGGACGACTCTCTATATCCCAAGGATCCGAAGAAACGCGCCCTGGTAAACCAGAGGCTCTACTTCGACATCGGGACACTGTACCAGAGATTTGTGGATTATTACGTAAGTCATTGTCATATGTCTATCTGTTATTTAATTTGAAATCAGTACACAGGCAGAGTTTCCATCCTTTGTTAAAAAAAATAAGAAAGATGGCAGGGGATTCGTAGATTCCCTATAATTCCGAAGAAGTTAAGGGAATATTATTTCCATAAGGAATGGAATAACAATACATTTTTTGTGAGGAAGTAGAGCATATTAGATGCTTGCTATGCTAATAGCTTGCTAAAATAAGAAATTTGCAGCGGCATTATGAATATTATATGAACCGTGCAAATAATATTTTAAGGTTCAATTAATTTTAGAATTTATAAAACAGTTATATTACCGGTTCTTCTGTATGGTTGTGAAACTTGGACTCTCACTCTGAGAGAGGAACATAGGTTAAGGGTGTTTGAGAATAAGGTGCTTAGGAAAATATTTGGGGCTAAGCGGGATGAAGTTACAGGAGAATGGAGAAAGTTACACAACACAGAACTGCACGCATTGTATTCTTCACCTGACATAATTAGGAACATTAAATCCAGACGTTTGAGATGGGCAGGGCATGTAGCACGTATGGGCGAATCCAGAAATGCATATAGAGTGTTAGTTGGGAGACCGGAGGGAAAAAGACCTTTAGGTAGGCCGAGACGTAGATGGGAGGATAATATAAAAATGGATTTGAGGGAGGTGGGATATGATGATAGAGACTGGATTAATCTTGCACAGGATAGGGACCGATGGCGGGCTTATGTGAGGGCGGCAATGAACCTTCGGGTTCCTTAAAAGCCATTTGTAAGTAAGTAAGGTTCAATTAATTACAATTTAATTCTCTTTCTCTGAAACATGCTGTTACTTTATTTTTAACTATAAATGAACATAGGTTTATATATTAACACATTTATATATACAAATTTTGGACATAAAATACCCTATCATTATAATAGAAATATTACATATTTATAAACTTTACCCTTGGCAGGTGTGATCGTGATCGTGTTGAACAAATGATAGAACTAAAAACGAAGTTATACGGTGGAAATAAATCAAACACAACCGGGAACTAAAAAGGAAATTTTATGGTAGATATAAATCAAACACAACCAGCAATAAACAAGTAACAACAACAGGAACGGAATTCATTAGGAAAAAACATTCTCTAGACGACCTATGAAGCTACTTAGGAACTTACTAAAGCAAAAACCCTCATACGGAAGGAGAATTTATTAAAATGAGTCTCATTAAAGTAGCAGAACATACAAGCCTATGTTATCAAGAAAAGATGGGTTTTGGAAAAGATCATCAGGATGATAAATAGTTTTTGTTAGCTCATGACAAAAATACTTTTATGTCTGCATCAAATTGAGTTTTAAATTCCTATTGTGTGCCATAAACTATAGTTCTATTTTCGTTAAGGATAGCAATGAGCTCGTACTGTGGTATATGCGATCCACCACTGAGACAGTAGCAAGGAGGTTTTGAAACATTCTAGCGTGCGAGGTGAATGAGCAAGATGGGTTTGCTGCGATCGCTGTAGAAGGGCTAAAGGCATACAAATGCCTACCACTGCACTCAGTAACATTCCACCTCTTTTCAATCTAACTTACACACGCTCAATATTATTGCGCAATAATATTGATCATCTAAGGGTTACCAAAATTCTGCCAATCTCTCAAAGCACGTGTTTCTCTTCCTTACATCAGGAGCCTATCGTTTCAAAGAGTAAAAACGATGAAGATGTAATTAATTAACATATTAATACACGCAGAGTCGGAAAAAAATTGCGGTCGAGTGGCCAAAATTGTATAAGCACTTCTTTTGACATTATTAACATGGTGAGAGAAAAAAATAACTTTATCTACCCCATCATAATGTTTTATTTGAGTGGGATGTAAGAGAGACAATGATTCGATTAATCAAAGTAAGTCGATGGATTGTTGCAGCTGGGCATTATGTACATGGGGCAGGCTCCCGACCCTGCCAAGTTCTCCAAGCTGGAGGAAGCGTTCCTGCTGCTGGACAAGTTCCTAGAGGGGCAGACCTGGGCGGCAGGCGACACCCTGACCATAGCTGACATCGACCTCGTGACATCCGTGTCCAGCGCGGAGGTGAGTTAACCGTAGCGTGGTCATCATTACAATCTATATCAGGGATACAATTCAGGATGCTTCAATGACAAGCCGAAACCAAAGCCACGTACAGTCCGCGTCACCGTTTTTGGCGTGTGAAATAAGTAATGGGAACGTTAGGTGTGAGTGTTTTATATTTGCCACAGTCATTCTGACAACTGTGTTTGGCAAATGGCTGATGGGACGTGTATAGGAAGTGGTACCATTCTCACCTGCACTAGCAACATGCTCACAAACTGGGCACTATGGCCCGTATTCATAGACTTTTTAGCGCGGGCTTCCGGTGGATGATCAGTGTTTTTCGTATTCATAAACCAGTGTTAGCGATATATGATTTGAATTTTGTACTAGTAACCAGTGGATAGCCGGGACTAGCTAAGCAAGCTCGTAGCGCGTGCTGCGAAATGTCTATGAATAGCACCCTTTATATCTAGGACACATACCAAAAACGCTGGCGCCAGCTGTAAAAACAATTGCAGCTAATATTCATCCGAATTTGTGTGATGTGGCCAGAACTGCTGAAGCTCAAAACGGACCCTTGCTAATACTGCAGCTTCGTGGAAACTCCCCCTCCTAATCGTATAACAGTCTGTATCGGGAACAGAAATTTAATTCTTGAATTTTTAAATAATGTGAGTACGATGCAAGCATTAGCGGTTTAAGATTTACCATGCATACAGACTTAGTCTACGTAAATAACTTGTATTTCAATTAAATAAATTACAAGTCAATTTAAATATTGAGGCAGAAGTTTAAATCTAGTGTTACTGGCATTTTAGGTTACACTCCCTCACATCCCACCTCCTTCGAAATTTAAAATGGCACCCCCATATTATGACAGGCTATTCTTTCAAATATCCAATTGTCTATACGTATAAGCCATTTGCTCTGACGTGCTTTGTTTTCTATCGTCGCCTGGCAACCTGGATTGTTGTTATTGTCGGTTGTAGGGTGAAAACACAGTTTTTTTGGATAATTTTATAAATTCAATTAACTAAATTGACTAAATTAAATGTTCGCGTTACGGAATGCGCGCTGCTTCGAGTCCTCATGGGGGAAGAAATTTTCTCATGAAATTTCGGCCAGTGTATGGGACCGGTGTCCACCCAGCATCGTGATGCACTTGGGTAATTATGATAAGTAGCGAAATCCGGTTTCGAAAGCCAGCTATAACGGGTGGGGGTGTCATCGTGGTAACCATACGATACCTCCATTCTGGTTGGATGATCGTCCACTTATGCTTCGGCATGTGAACGTGAGGTCAGCAGCCGGTTGGCCGGTCTGAGCCCTTCAAGGGCTGTGGCGCCACGGATTATTAAATTAAATGTTTAAAATTTGCTCCATTGTTGGCTAGAGAGTAACACAGGCCATTTCAGAACTCCTCTACATAGCACTGCCAGTAGTATCAAAACCATACATAAATAACATAAATCCAAACTTCGGCTTTTATTATCCTTTATTCTGTTTTCCATTTTTAAAGAATATGTATACATAAACATAATATTTTTTAATACTACTGTCTTTATGTTACTACTTGAAATAACCTCTAATCAATAATAGTCTTTGTAGTTTTATGCTTTTCATTTCTAATAAACCATAACGATAATCCAGGTTGCCAGGCGACGACAGAAAACAAAAGATGTGAAAACAAATGAATGAGTTGTAGGAACAACTGAATACTCTTTCAAATTTAAGTATCATAATACAGAGTTGTCATTTTAAATTTCAAAGGGAGTGGCGGGTGAAATTTAACATGCAATTAACACTACTGGTTTTAAACTTCCCCCTCAATATCTAACTGACGTGTTTTGTGTTTAAATTGAAAGTAATTGAAATTAATAATTATTCAGACTGGGAAGCTTTGAAATGAAAGCCCTGTATAACAAATTACAAACGCAAAACAAGTTACATTACTAGTAACATAGCACACAAAATTTCAGCCTACTAATTGGATTATGCCTTTGATGAATTAATTTCGAAAATACTTTCTTGTTCTTCTTCTAGAAACTGCAGAATTCAAGGAATCTGTATTTGAAATTAACTTTGGTAATTAAAAATGCTTTCCAAGTATCAATCTCCAATTGTGTTTTCTCTGGTGTCCATATTTTGTTCATTCTGACGAAAATTTCTTCTACAGGATTATTGGTTCTACGCATGTAAAGTCAAATCCTACAATTTTAGCAATGTTTCTGAATGATTATTATTGTTGCTAGGAGAAATGTTTGAATATTTCTACTCATCTCATATGGAGTTCTTTGTCCTCTCTATTCCAGTGAGTGACTTTGCACTGGCAAATTGCTTCACATAAACAAATTCTGAATATTATATATATATATATATATATATATATATATATATGCTTTCACGTGTTAATTAAGTGGGTACCTTGTTGACTAGTTTCAGCCTGTGGGCTATCCTCAGAACTGAGTGCTCTTCGCGCCTTCTAATTGCGTTTCATGTGGAGGTGTGTTTGTGTAGTGTAATGTGGAGTCAAAAAGTGTGTTCTGAAATTGAGTTGTGTGTTGAGGATTTGATGCGGGTGAGTTTTTGTGTGCCTGTATATTTCGTATTGTTCCAGTGTGTTTAGTTTCTGATTTTTCGGTTGGAGTTGTAGAATTTACATTTTTGTGTTAATGTTGCAACATTTAAATACCTGCGAGAATGAATTTTCGTGGAATGTAAATTTTCATTTCAACAAGTTTTACTACTCAATCAAGCGAAGAATCAGTAGTCTACATGATCGATCTGCTTATAAAGTTTAACCGCCGAAATAACGAAAGAAAAAAGTAGCAGAAAATAGATTTCGGAAGACAAATATTTTTCTACTGTTGGGAAAGTTGTCTTCTGTGTAACATATCTTTTTAATACTTATTACTTTAAATTATTTTAATTTACATCGTATTTCTACCCCATACATTTCAATTTTAGCGCATATTTCAACAGCTTTTTTACTGCACAGTTGCATGCATATTTTCAGGCTTTTTAGTGCATGAAGATCTTTGGTCTAATCATATTTATTAGCACCTGGATCCAATGCGGACTGCACCAATTGAACAAGTAAAAACTAAATTTCCTCACAAGTTAAATTGCTGTTGCTGTTGAGTTACGTAATATGCACATAGAGTGACTGTACAAATTCGCTCCTTGAGCGACCCCTGCGTCAGCTGTTATCAAAATTCAGTTGTTTACACACGATAACGTTTGTGAGTTGTTTTTAATGATTCATCGTTTTAATAAGATAGTTTATATAGGCTATTTTTTTTTTATAAAAATGGAAGGATTTGTATTGCTTCACATTACATAATCGATCTAGAGTTTTGTCACCAAACCCATCTGAACTTTTAATTCACTCAGTTTGAGGTAAAACAATTCAATACAAAACAAACTTCTTCTGTTACAAAAATAAAACAATTCAAAGTGTAAATAAGCGTATATCATGTACTAGTATATTATGAAACAAGTTCATAATGTTAAACTTCATTGCCAGCGATGAAGCTAAGGTGTAAATACTGGGTAGGCTGAAAAAAATATCTCTTTAACTTGCAACTTCTCATACAGCAGATGTGTTGGACGACATTGTGCCACTGTCACACATCTGTGACACAGTGCATGAGGTTTGGCCACTAAAGGGAAACTAAGATGTGGAACTTAAACTGAGAGGATTCAATCCGACAACGGAACTGGAATCCGATGTGGCTTAGTGGATAAAGCGTCATCACGTAGAGCTGAAAACCCGGGTTCGAGTCCCGGTGCCAGAGAGAATTTTCTCCGTTCCACCCATCCTTAATCATATGGTAATGCAGAATTTCTGCACGGTAATATCATACGTACTTCGGTACATCATAATGATCTCTTCTATATTGTTTTTTTTTTTCAAAGCAATATTTTTTCTGAACAAATTTTTTATCAAACAAATATTCCTCTTACCACTTATTATGAGATATGTTCTGTATTCTTGCATGCAGGCTTCTGTGTTTCTACTAGTTTTACCAAAAACCATTGTTCTTGCTTTATGAAATATCTTACTATAATAACGCCGGACAGCTGTATACTAGCAGCATTGACGTGAGTGCGAAATGTAGCGGAGCTGACATCTAGCGGAGAGGTGTGATATTACGACCACAAATACAAAATATTAACAAAGCGAGAATCGGACTATTGTTTAAAACGTGAGGTATTAGTGTGGAATAATATATGAGACAATTAAGAAATGTTGAATAGTATTTATTTTCATGTGACATTATTATTTTATATCAAAGTTAAATATTATGAGAAATATTGCATACTTCATATTACTTTCCGTAATGAATTGTTACATATTTTTTCTTTGCTTTAGTAAGACAAAATTAATTCTCACATTGATAATGAATATAAAATAACGCTTTATAAAATTGATAATAATCTGATGCTTGTAATAATTAGTGAAGGCATGTGCACAACTATAAAACTTAATTTGAGAGAATCTTAAAATTACCAATACATTTTAACTTATATTCATTTATTAGGCCTAAATAAATAAATATATATGATATGTGTAAATCACTTCGTGATTTAAGACGGCGCTTATTCCGTCGGATTCCGACCAACTAGTCACTCATAACGAGTGCACCTCAGCACATGTATGGACTTCAGTCCTGCGTTCATAGACATCTATGACGTAGTACAGAGGGCGGCCACTAGAGGGAACCCAAGAGTTGGAACTTAAACTGAGACTATTCTGTCCGACATCGGGATGGGTTTCCGGTGTGGCTTAGTGGATAAAGCATCAGCACGTAGAGCTGAAAACCCGGGTTCAAATCCCGGTGCCGGAGAGAATTTTTCTCCGTTCCATTACTCTTTCATCCTAAATAAAAAAGCTAATTTTTATTCTTCTATCAACACAGAGACGAATGCATTAGGCCTAATAAAGAGTGTTGTTGACTCACGTTTTATGATCCCTCGGAAAACGAAAGTACGATTTGGAGCAGTTGGTAATGCTGTAATTGTAGCAGTTATAAACAGCACATATACACCCTGACATTTTAACACAGCACTAATTAATAAAACTATTTACTAGACCAGCAACAATCTACATTAGGCTATAGTAGATTACAGCTTGCTTCGCGGATTTCAGCACACCCTGCCTCCTAGGTAGCAGCAGTTCTCGCGCTGAACTTCTAGCTGTCCGGCATTATTATAGTAAGATATTTGGCTTTATCCTGTTGGATAAGAGCGCTTATAGGCCTATGTAATCCTCTTTGCGCCGAAACTGAACTTCTCTTGTTTGTTCACAGACTTTCGACTTCGACGTAAGCAAATACTCGAACGTCGCCAAGTGGTACTCGAACGCAAAGAAAGTCATACCAGGATATGAAGAAATCAACCAGACTGGTTGTGTGGAGTACAGAAAACTTTGGGACAAATTCACGAGTAAAAAGAAATGAAGCCAAAATGGCTCTGCATTGCCATTTACAAAAATATCATCCAGAACGCCAAGATATACAACCATACTTTTTACAGTTGGTATTAACTGTAACTTCATTTCACATTGTTGCGATGAACAACGTCATCATAACGGAACTTGATTATATCCTGGATAAGGATAATAAGGATGAAGCTATGTTAAATAGTTCTAATCACTACACTTTTGCTGTTCAGTGTGATTGGCTAGAGTGTTAACTTTTATTTCTATTACACGAGAAAGCGGGAGAAGTAATAGGCAAATAATCTGTTCTCACCTGAAAGAATTAAACTGAATGTTTTGTCAACATCAACTATGATCAACTATGTGTAAATGTGTTCCTAAACAGAAGCTAGTCGTGTAAATACATGTAAACAAATTGTCACAGTGAGTAGAATGTAAACGCAAAAATAAAGATTTCAGTTCAACACCAGCAGCACGTGTAAAGAAAGTTGTTTAATTGGTTTACTTTACGGCGCTTTAACAACTGCTATGGTTATCTAGCGTCTGAGTGAAATGAAGGTGATAATACCAGCGAAATAAGTCCAGGATCCAGCGCCGAAAGTTACACAGCATTTGCTCTTAATGGATTGAGGAAAAACACGCCGGACATCGAACCCTAATTCACAGGGTTATCAATCCAAGCGCTCTTGCCACTTGACCAACCTGGCGGCTGTCGTACAAAAATTGTCGATCTATATTTCCAGCAGTCGACAGTTCCAGTATGAGGTAAGTCAATAAATCGCATCTGTAATGTAATGTATAAGTCGCCAGAATTTATAGCCAAAAGCTGTTTCTAGGCGTACATTTATTTCATGCGCATCTTACACGGTTGAATTGATTCGTGGAATAGGTTGTTTATTGTTGTTTATTGTTAGTAAAATAACATGTACAAAAATACAATCTTAGTTCTTCCCTGAAGGGGTAAAAACTCGTGCTCAGGGAGATATCTAAACACAAAGATAAACACAAACAAACATAATTATTTGACACAAACTGGGTCAAGAAAAAAAATACAGGAATAAATTAAATTTAAAAATACAATTTCAATTTTAACAATTTAAGTCATACAAGTACATATACATATTAAATCAATATATATTCTTTAAAAATTAAATTCCTAACGCTATTTTTTTAATTTCTGATACTAAAATTTTCCAAATTTGGGTAGGCCTATTTATCAATTATTTTATTGTACAACCTTGGACCAAAGTAGGTACCATGGCTCAGAGCTGTGTTTGTGAAACACTTTGGTTCCTCTAGCCGTATAAAATCGGATTTTTTAGTTCCATATTTATGATGATACAATTTGAGAACTGAATAAGAACAAAAGTTGCCCAAAGTTTACAAAAATCGAGGCACACAGACGAAAAAACGGCATCCAAAAGTTATTTTTTGAAATAATTATATCCGTAAAAATGTTGATACCGATATATTTTTCAGCGTCAAAATTCGTTGTACTTCGTAGAATTAAAAAATAAGAAAACGGGACCGATTTGATTTCAAAATGCCTCGGCATTAATGGAATCTAAAAGGAGACAAGTTCCTTACTAAGAAGGACTTTAGCCTCCCCCCCCCCCCCGAAGCCGATATGACAGCAGTTATATTTAAGTTTATGGAGTTATTCTACTTTCATAAAATTAAACCCTACATTTTAATATCTGCCTTATACACGTACGTCAATAAATCGTTTGGTAGGGGTGAGTGTACACTCCTTGTAAAGTAACTACACTCGTCCTAGATCGGCCAGGACTAGCAAGTGGCGACAGTAGGGTAGGAAAAAAAAGTTTGTCCACACCCGCTTTAGGGAGCTCTGGATCCGCCACTGGAGACATAATATTTAGAGGCGCAACTTATCAAAAAGCATTCGGGTCTATTGGAGGGAAACACTGGGGGTTATTTTTTACTTTATACTATTTTACAGCTTCTACAACTGCTTCAAAATATATACTGATCCTGATCCTGATTGCCTCAGGTACGCCGAGAAGAGTCTTGCGACCTCGGATACCACTCCACTGAAGATGTCTGCCGCAGTTGCAGACGAAACGTCTGGTATAAAACCTACCAATAGACCACGGCCTCTCAGCCCGGAAAATGAGATCTATAGACTCCGGCCGTGAAAGCTTACACTGCAAAATTGTGTTTTGTCAATAAAATTTCATTTTGTGCGAGATCGTGCGTATTTGCTTGGTTTCCGCACAAAACCAATCCGCGGAAAATGTAAAATTCCACATTCAGTATTCCCAACCTAACACACATAACAATTTCCCTCTTCTTACCCCTTAAGTGACATATTGATTTTAATGCTTTAGGCTTTTAACATATTATTTTTATAGACGTTCAATATAGTAATAATTATAAATTGGAAACTTACCACTGCAATTTCACCTAAATTACACTGTTAATTATTGTTTTTAAATATTTGCAAAAATTAAGTATACTCTACAACTCCACTAAAGTTACTGCATTCGTGATGCAAGTAACATTAAGGAAGCCGTGAAAAAATCAACAAGATTTCAGATGCCGATGTTATTATTGCAATAATATTGTTAAAATAATATTGTTAAAATATTAAAATGAAAAATAAATCATTACATAACCTTACCGTTTGTTTTAAGTTCGCATTTATAGACTGGGGGAAAAAAAAGACAGACGTATATCACGGCCTGCTGGAGTATAGTAAACACAGAAAACATTTTAAAGCAACAATGTTGAAGATAGATATTTTTGTTTTGCAAATTTGCCCTCATTGAACAGAAACCAAGATGGAGATTTCATTGCAACTAATTAGAAATTCCTCTTTCAGGTATGTAATAAACGATCTTCGCACAAAATAATGTACGATACACGAGCGGTATGTTTTCTTTCAATTCCCGGAAATTAAAAAAGCTCAACTACGTTTCGCTTTTTCAAACTTTTCCTCGAACATGAAAACTTCAACATACCGCTCTTGTAACGCATATTACTATTATGTATACTTATTGTGTCACAAATTTCTGTCAAGGGATATAACGCGATTTGACTAGTTGCCCTTATAATAAAAAAAGTTCCAACATTTAAGGCCCATTCACAATGAAAATTAAACATAACCGTAACATAAACACAGAAGTTTGCGCCCAGGCTACCAAATGGGATCATTCACAATGATTCACATAAGCATTGACATAAACATTACCGTAAGATGATAACATGAAAGTTTGCAAACTCCAAACTTTCATGCTTATGCTTACGTGATTTGCAAACAGAACACAATCGTGGAGCGCTGAAGTATACGACAGAATATGAGGAAATGGCGTCGTTGTTATGTTTCCATGGTTACCAAATATGTTTGCTGTTATGTTTATTTTATTTTATTGGGTTATTTTACGACGCTGTATCAACGTCTAGGTTATTTAGCGTCTGAATGAAAGGAAGGTGATAATGCCGGTGAAATGAGCCTTAATGTTTGAAGCGCGGAAAAGTAACCCAGAACCCACCAAGCTGTTACATAACAGTTGTATACTACGCTAGCGCGACACTCCAAAGCCAGACTTGTGCTCTTGCATCATGCGGACATACGCATTATATCACGTGACATCCAGAAAGCCTTGGAGAGCAGTAAAGATAGGATACAATACAGCAAGCCCGACAGTCTGTTGTTTGTCTGGTTGCCAGTATTCGCCGCAATGCCGAGAGACCTGTACTATCTGCCTACCAGCGCCCCCTGCCGTTCGGTCCTTCTGACGGCCAAAGCAGTGGGTGTTGATTTGAACTTGGTGCACACCGACCTGGTCCAAGGTGCTCACTTGAAACCAGATTTCCTTAAGGTAACAATGCCGTTAACGGTTGAGAAAATTTACCACGCATGATAAAATGTAATTAATGCATACCAAGGGAAATTTTATGTTGTACTGTTGGATTTCAGTTAAACTGGTTACATACTATAACCACAGTCTACTATATACAGTCACGATGCTCGAGTTTTGAGGGTGCTAGAAACACTAGACTGTGACGGTACTATTTTGCACTGCCTGTAATGAGGCGATATTAGCGATCCTAGTGGTGAGCAACTACCTAATGTTTGCATATTTACTATGTATTGAGCTTCGCGACTGTATATACTAGACTGTGCTATAACTACATAATCTAGGTCCTAATATTTATTGGCATCGTAAATGATAACTATAGTATCGCCATTTCACAGCACTTGTAAATCTACTTGAACTATTTTGAAGCAAATATGGACCACGGTGAAATACAGTATTTTATTTTTTAGTAGGTTATTTTACGACGCTTTATCAACATCTCAGGTTATTTAGCGTCTGAAAGAGGTGAAGGTGATAATGCCGGTGAAATGAGTCCGGGGTCCAACACCGAAAGTTACCCAGCATTTGCTCATATTGGGTTGAGGGAAAACCCCGGAAAAAACCTCAACCAGGTAACTTGCCCCGACCGGGAATCGAACCCGGGCCACCTGGTTTCGCGGCTAGACGCGCTAACCGTTACTCCACAGGTGTGGGCGAAATACAGTATAAACACAGTCTAGTATATTATACAGTCACGAAGCTCAATGCGTAGTAAATATGCATCCATGGATAGTTGCTAACCACTTCGCTACTATCGCCACATAACAGACAATGCGAAATAGTACCGGCACAGTCTATTGTTTCTAGCAACCTCAACAACTCAACCTTCGTGACTTTATATACTAGACTGTGGTATAAATGCAAACAGCGCGGCGTTACTGTGCTTAATATTTACTTGTTCTTCATCATCATCATCATCATCATCATCATCATAGATATCAGTACAATAATAATTTCTGGTTTTATTATTCTCTGATGATTTAAAAACCTTTCGTGCAATCAAAATTACTACTGATATTGACGCAATCGCAAAGTGGTCTGAAGAAAATGACATGAAAATTAATGTTTCCAATGTTTATTTTTTCGAGGAAAATAACTTTTCGCAGATATAATATACAGGATGATTGACGAGGATTTACCGTCACTTACGGAGCTTATTTCCGAAGACATTCAGAGCAAAAAAGTCATATAAACATGTATCGTAATCTCAATATTTTCAGAGTTACACTAATTTGAAGTTGTTTTTCTTTAGTTTTAAGGGTAAAAGAATATTACAAATAGAGAATGATCTATTCAGAAGTAACATTTCTTTAATTGTCTTCCATTCTGAAGCTAGAAATGTGTTGTTAATTGCTTTGTTCAGACTTTGTTTTCCAATTTTTAACTAAAAATTACATTAGCATATTCTTTCGCACTTATCACAAAAATTGTTAGAAATCAAACGACTTTAGGAATTTGATTCTTTACAGTTTAATTATGTATGCTAATGTACAGTCTTGAAGACTTTACTAGAATGGCGTGATTTGTAACAATATATGATAAATGCGTAAGAAAGATGTATTTTTGCAGTTAAAAATCGAAAAAAATTCTGTACGAAGGAACTATGGAATTTACAACACATTTTTAGCTTCATAATACCAGCTAATTAAAGAAATGATACTCCTGAATAGTTAATTCTTTATCTGTAATATTCTTTCACTCTTAGAACTAAAGAATAATGGTATTTTACCAAACAACTTCAAATTAGTGTAACTCTGAAAATATTGAGATTAAGAGACATGTCTATATGACATTTTTGTTCAGAGTGTCTTCGGAAATAAGCTCCGTGACGGTAAATCCTCGTGAATCACCCTGTTTGTATACATATTTGTAAAGTTATATCATCTCTGTTTCATTTCTTCATGAAATAACGCAATACAAATTAGACATCAGTCCCGTGAGTAGCAAGGTCGAAGATTCAATGTAACTTGTTCATTCTTTCATAAACAACGTTTACTTTCATGACGAAAAGGATGAGAAGTCACAATTTTTCACACCAGAAATTCTAAATCTCTTTCTTCTATCTCCAATTTGTACAGTAATAAATTTCATCAATTTACTTCATAATTTTAAAATTGCCATAATTGACAACGACAGTGTCTTGCTTATTTACTTATTTACCACATCCCATCTTTATGTTGGGAAGTGTTTTTAAATGGTTCAATAATAATTTATCAAACAGTAGGCCTAAATTTTCCTCCTGGACTTCTCGCATGTTATGTTGGTATCGGTAAATAAAATTAATATGATCTAATATTAAAATGTATTTTGTCTGACAACATAAAATTCATTGCTTTAATTAAACAGTTTATGATTCATGAGGTCTAACCTAAAAATTTATTTAGTTTGACCACGTGATAATATTAGTACGAATTTCGAAAACAGAAAATACTACTTTGAAATGCATAGCCTACTTAAAATACTAACTCCTAATAATGTTGCTATTCTTGTTATAATTGCGTCTCTGTGTGCATTATTTTTATTTGAACGTCTTCTTCCTTCAATACATTATAGGCCTCCATATTAAGTGTAAGTACTTTGAATGTCAAGCACTTTCATTCTTGGAGAACTCGCTGCCATGCTATTTCCTCTCTTGGATATTTCAATAAAAATCTAAACACGAAGTGAAATTAATTAAAATGTGAAATATATTTCTGTCCATTGGCCACGTGTATGTTTCATAGCAAGTAGGTCTACGGGTATAAGCTGTATCTTATTTAATTACACTTACCTGAATATACCTGAATATAGAATTGAATTGGAATCAAAACACAACTGAATTGTGTAGCCAATTGATATTGATATGAATACGAGTATTGCTAATTAGTTAACTCACAAGTTTAGATACTTTCATTTACATCATTTTTTTCTACTGCAAACCGAAATTATTGCTGCTATCATAAGAGGTAAAAAATAACTGCCAGTTGTGGTATTAATTTTTTCAGCACCCGAAATTCGAAGCAAAGTTCATCTGTTTTCTGCCGCATGTACGTATTTCCCAGAGTCTGAGATATCTATCAGCACGCAAAAGACGATAGCACGTGTTCCAAGATCAAAAATGGCGTGTCGCAGATTGAACGAGGTTGATCACCCAGTAGGCTCTATTGTAACCACATTACCGTAGGTGAAAAAATTATTGTAGTTTTATTAAGGATGTTACAGTTGAGCACTCAATGGATTATTCTGTAGAAGAAGATGCAAGAGAAATTAAGTAGCAGAAAACGAAAGAAAGCGAAACAAGTATATGAGAGCAAGGAGAAAAATTAAGAAACATTTAAGAAAGATCGAAGAAAAAGAAGAAGAAGAAAAGAAGAAAAGTAATTTATTTTAATGAAATTTGGATCTTGTCGACGAAATGTTGTGAAAAATTCAAATTTAATAACATGCTGCAGGTTGTTGATGGGGGCATAATAGGCCTACATGTAATATATAGTTGCCTCGTTTAATTATTAGGCAGCGGCATTCCTTTTAAGATTTGTAGATCGTTATTGCATGCACCGATAATAAAATGAAAATGCGACGTTGTCACGTCTTGTTTGTTGCTGCTATTTATTAATATAACATGGATATGGGCTAGGCTTAATTGCTCAAAGCATGAGTTAATTTGAAGATTATTTATATTATTTATTTTAAATTAATTATTTAAAGAAATAATTAAATAGAATAAATGAATAATAAAATAAAGTAATATAATTAATTTTCACTGTGGACTAGAACAAGACACACTGCTAAAATTTGCAACTCTGCTTTATACACTCCGCGTGGAGTATTGGAGCGGCCTTCAAAAGACTTGACGACGACAATGGACAGCGCGACATAATTAAAATTATTGAAACTACAAAACTTCCGTCCTCTTTGACACCGCTAGCCTACTAATTGAACGTGGCTACTTTACAACTGCATATCATCCACATATCTGCGATTCTTTCATAAAAATATTTTCTCACCATTGATCATCACATCACCGAATGCTCACTAACAGTCGTTCGTTTTTTGTTTGCAGATGAACCCCCAGCACTGCATCCCAGTTCTGAATGACAACGGCTTCGTACTCTCTGAGAGGTTAGTATAGTATTTCAGGCCTTATGGCTTTAACTCTATCAAGGAAAATAAAGCTGCTACTGCTACTGTTTCTGCTGCTGTTCTCGCTACCGCTACCCCTACTCCTGCCCTCCCCCACCACCACCACTACTGAGTAACACGTCAATTCACTAACACTAAAGCAGAGAGCGTATTCCGAATCTCAGCGCTGAGCAATCTGATGGCATCACAGTGTTCCGAATTTCAACGATGACATCACTGATGGCCCCACCTCTGTTGCACCGGTTCCATCAGCTTGCAGAGGTGGTGGCAGTATCCATCAGCCGCCATCAGTGAATCTGATTGGTTCTTGCATAGGGCGGGAATTAGCAGACGAATGACATCGTGCAAATGTTGTGTCATGGCGGTGTGTTCTGCTGTATTGTTTGTAATGAGCACAACAAGTTGTAATCCCCTGGTAGAGGAGCAGAGAAGGCCTGACGGCCTTATCTCTACCAGGTTAAATAAATAAATACTATACTGCTATACTAAAAACAATATGTTAATGGCTTATGAACGAACATGTCAACAGACAAGTTATTGCTACTGGTTCAAGAAATAAATTGTTTATGCTCTCTTTTCTTTGAACGAGATGACAGTACGGAAATTTCGCAAAATCTTGCTAGCGTAGCACATACAACTTGTACAGCCGCCATGATGGCCATTGAACCTTCCAGTAGTTTTGTTCCTATTTCGCTGCAGCGTGAAGTCATTGCTGTCCACCGGTCCGGTGAGATTCGGAATACGCTGAAAATAACTGGCGTGGCTCCGCGATCACACCTGAACTCTCACAGTATTGAGCCGTGCTCTGAAGGTCCCGAACTTACTAAGGCCCGATTGTATAAGCCATTTAATCTTAGATCAGAGGTTAAATTGATCCTTGTTTCAGCTGAACTTGGAATTTTGTGTTGTATAAAGTCTAATCTGAGATTAATTTGTCTCAAACTAAAGTCAACTTTGACTGAAGAAATTTCTCCGATTAAGTTAGATGATCCAAGTTCAGTTATTTCTTTTCTGTTTGAAATATACGAGTGACAGATTGTGCAAGTAAAATATCCATTATTATTAATATTAATAGATATGTTAGGTACATGTACATATATTTCTTTCAATTTCTTGCCTTAATACACAAACATTCTTACATTTTATAAGGCTCTATCTGTTCAGCAGTATCAAATAACATAACCTATAATCATATTGTGTTTATAACAACCATTAATCATTAATGGATATGATAGGTACATTCATAAATGTTCAATTAACTATATTACTAAATGAAAATTGTCGTTTTATAAAGCTTTATTATGTTTAGCAGTATCAAACACCATAACATGATAACAACTTGGAGAACAGTCAACCTTCTTCTTATTGTCCGCCATTATTTACATTGCAAAAAAAAACAGTGTCTCCAACAGAGTGTAATGCGGAAAGTCGCGAAAAAGTAGTTGTAAAGTCGCTAGATTTCTCATTATCAACAAAGAAAGATTAAATTTTGTCACTATGGGGTGCTAAAAAGGTCACTAAATCCCTATTTAAGTAAGATAAAAGTTAAAAGAAATTGTTGTTGAAAAAGAGTTAAAATCGCTAGATTGGCAACACTGAACAAACCTGTATAACATGGTCCGCGCATCACGTATTTCACCTGTTTATGCGATGTTGCCAAATCCTTTTCACGTGAACTTAGATTGCATTTGAACCAAGGTAATTTGATCGCAGAAAAGTTTTATACAATAGAAGAAGTGTCTGAATTCGGTTTACTTTTCGATCTTCGATCAAAGTTGATCTTTAGTCAGGGAGTTTTATACAAATTGGCCTAACAGTTTTGTAATAATAATGGAAGACGGTCACCTAGCAAAAATACTATTATACTGGACGCCAAAAGACAGAATGATGACAATTCGTTTTACATGAGGACGAAACAGGTCAACAGGCTTCAGTTAATTCATTATTTATTCAATTGAATGCATAAAATCAGAGATCAATCAAATCAAATTGTTCTTGATATACCTATATAATAATATGTAGCTAGTCAATGTATTTCAGATTACTTATAATGATGTTGAGTTAACAGTTATGAAAATTTATACTGACTAATCATGTAAGAATATTGAGAAAATTAGATTTTTTGTGATTTCGCTTAATAATGTTATTCTAAAATTTTGCGTCTTGGTGCAGTTTGATACTTATCAACCATTGAACGTCTTGTTAAAACTTTCTGGCCTTTAGAAGTGCAATATCAGGCTCATAGGAGAAATTACACTTGTGTAGGCCTATTTCAATCTGAGAATTTGGAAACTCTCAAAAAGACGAAGTAAATTAATACTCGTCACTACAGACTTTTCTTCACTTTGTAAATTCTGTAGGCCTACTTCATTTTTGAACCATTAAAATATTGGAATAGCCTATGAATACTATTTCAATAACATTTATCAACTCAAAATGAAGACTGAGATAAAGACTCAAATCAGAAATCGTAGAAAGAAATCTTAAGTTGTCATTTTTTACTCCAAACACATAAGTAAGGTTCCGTAAAATTCGTGAGACGCGATAACGCGAATTGCGCTCATTTTGTCAATTTTTGCACCATTTCTTTATACTGCTTCCTACAAGCCCAAAAAACGCACTTTTGTTGAATAGCGAAATCGAAAAATCGAAAGAGAATTGGGAGGAAAAATTTTAAAATGTACGTAAACGCGTCCTTGCAAGGGGTTGGGGGCTGTACAAAAGTAAATATGTGAGCTCCAAGCCTGTTGGCCACTAGTCTCACTCCGGGTTACGCTGCTCCACTGAAGGAACTCTAGAAAATTTTGAAGGGGAAGCCGAAATTGGACGTAACCTCTTAGGTACCACATACGCGAGGGGGACTGAGATTTGATCAAGTGATCACGGAACGGGAAGAGGAAGAGTTGGCTGATGTTTGCCGTTAGGATGGCAAGACGCTGTCATCTGTTGAATAGCGAAATAACGCGAATTTATATATAATAATGCGAAGAAAGCATAGTAATTCAAATTTTTAAGAAATTTCAAGAAATACTTGTTTTACTTGCGAAATCCTACCAATAAAATGTAATATTTTAGGTAGTACGGTATTTTCATTATTTCAGAATTTTTTCTCTTTTCGGTAGGACATGTCTTTCCGCCATTCTATGAAGAAATGAATGCAGTCGTGTATTAAAATCTATGTAAATTGTAAAAACTGATGATTGATGTTAAAAATTTTGCATATACTACTCATCGTGTTTTTACTATCAACAGACAGGATTATAAAACTCAGATATATGTAATTTTAAAATAATGCATAAATTCCTAAGTACTCCGAAATCTTGAGATTGTAAAACCAATTTTCCTTAAAAATATAAACATTTTCACGTGTATAATTATAAGAAAATAGCCTATGACGTTACTTCCAAATGAAGAGTCCACTGCAAGAATGATGGATGTCACTTTCTTGTCGAAAATTAACAAAGACTATCAATGCATAGCTTAAGACATAAGAAGGGTACACGGGAATAACGATCAAGGTCCATTTTAGAAAGTTTCGAGAAAAACGAATTTTAAAGTTTAAGCACTTAATACTTTGTTATGTGTGTATTTAATAGAAATTGACGTAGTGGAATGTCAAGAACGATTATTTCTTATTACTAGCTAGACCACATGATAGTACTTCTTTTCCACTATAAGATAGCATTATTAACTCAATTTCGATTTTTTATGGACCTTGATCGTTTTTCCCGTGCACCCTTCATATAGAATGTACATAGAGAGTTATATGGCATTAACACTGATAGTCATTGTCCAGTAATGATCGGAAAATCACAGTTAAGCTTTGAGCGCTAAGCATTTCAAACTTTCAATTGCTTCTCCTGCAAAATGTATTCCAAATGACATCCAGCGTTCTTGCAGCGGACTCTTCAAATGAAATTGAAGCAATAATACTCATCTACTTTCCTTGGTTGAAGAAAGTAAGGTGTAAATTATGCAAATCTAGCTTTTAGATAAAGCTCCTGGTGAAGCAGACTTGAATAGGCTAATTTCAAGGAAAAATTGTTCCGGGCCGGGTATCGATCCCGAGACCGCTGGCTTAACGCACCAACGCTCTACCGATTGAGCTACCCAGGAATTCCACCCGACATCGTCTCAATTTTCCCCATTATATCCACACAACTCGAGTGGGCTGACGAGACGCCAGAAACCCACATCGAGAGCACACAAACTCTGTGTGGCTTGAAATTGTGGTTTTCTGCTAATATCTGCTGTAAATCATTAAGTCCAGGAGACAAATTTACACCACATCGTGACATCGGTTACAATATAGGCAGATGATTCATCGTCAGAGCAGGAATGGACGTGACAGGACCAGAAGCCAATGGCATTTGTAATGAATTCATATTAACACATTATGGTTCACTGTTTTTGTACATTACAGCCGGGCCATCTGTTCATACCTGGTGGACCAGTACGCCAAGGACGACTCTCTATATCCCAAGGATCCGAAGAAACGCGCCCTCGTAAACCAGAGGCTCTACTTCGACATCGGGACACTGTACCAGAGATTTGTGGATTATTACGTAAGTCAATGTCATATAGGGTTGCCAACTGTTTTTTTTAATATGGGAGAATAAGAGATCTACAATATTTCACATAGAAAATTGACAAATTATGCAATTCAGTTAGCGGTACTTAAAAAAAAAATATTGTACACTTACACAGGTATAATTTAAGGGTATTTTGAGACATTTTACCTCGCGTAAAGCCTTGGTTTTTCAGAACCGACGCATGCATCGATTCAGAAAAACCAAGGCTTAATAGTTTCAACCAAATTGCAAGAATTCCCTATGTGAGTAGCTGAAGTTGCCTGTGGTTTTCAGTTCTGACTTTAATACATGTGTCGTGCTCCTGTTTCGAACATCTGTTCACTTTTTGCTCATAAGAGAAAACTCTCCTTCATGAGTTTTGCTGTCTGGTATGCTTACTGTAATATTGCTTGATTTTAAACTAGCGATCCCTGAAACTATTTCTGGCAAGTATTGTCTTGTACAGAGATTGCGCATTGGAACAACGGACTCCATCATATAAATCGCCATCAACCACGGAAAAATTATGTTTCAAATAGATTTTTACATTAAGCAAATATAAGGGAGGAAAATGCTCGAAGAGAAGAAAAATACAGGAGTCGGGAGATTGTGACTCAATCTTATGTCGAACTTGGAGTCAGGTCCCAAAGGGGAAAAACACTGGAGGAGGGTGATTCGATCCGGTGCTGTGGATTGAACTTCGGCGTAGCTCAATGGTACGTAGAACCAAAGACCCAGGTGCGATCCCCGCCGCCAAAACGAATTTCTCTGCTCTATTAATCATTTCTGGATTCGCCCATACGTTCTATAAGTTATGCCCTGCCCATCTCAAACGTCTGAATTTAATGTTTCTAATAATAATTATATTAGGTGAAGAATACGCTGTGTATAGTTCTGTGTAGTGTAACTTTCTCTACAGCACGTACAGAGGTGTGAAAATTATTAGAATAATCTTAATTTTAAAGGTTTTTTAATAGTTCCTTCACAAATATTCATTGAATTGATGAATATTAGTATATAATATTACTATACTCATGTAGGATATATTTACTACTAACAATGCCGGAAAGCATTATTGTATTCTTATTTTACAATTGTTATGGGAATTCAGAAATTATTATATTATTTTGGCGGAATTGGAAACATAAAAAATTAATTAAGAAATGCTTTAAACAAATTGTTCTTTGCGTTTACATTGTTGTGAAGGTTCAAATGAACGTATACATCTGTTTTGTGCATATAATTTTGTATTGTTTCCAATTCCGCCAACATAATATAATAATTTCTGAATTCCCATAACAATTGTAAAATAAGACAAATACCAATGTACAACAATGCTTTCCGGCATTGTTAGTAGTAAATATATCCTACATCAGTATAGTAATATATACCAATATTCATCAATTCAATTAATATTTGTGAAGGAACTATTAAAAAACCTTTAAAATTAAGATTATTCTAATAATTTTCACACCTCTGTAATATTATGCAAGTGTTCAAAATAATTTAAACAAAATAGTCCCGTTAAAGTAAGTAAATGTCACGCGATTTCCCCCGTTTCGATGACCCTGCGACTTAACCACTCAGATGGACAGTAGTGGGTGAGTGAGTGAGTGAGTGAGTGAGTGAGTGAGTGAGTGAGTGAGTGAGTGAGTGAGTGAGTGAGTGAGTGAGTGAGTGAGTGAGTGAGTGAGTGAGTGAGTGAGTGAGTGAGTGAAATAATTAAATTAATTAAGGAAGCAATGAAATAGTGGATGCTTTATTGAGCGAATGAAAAAATGGATTTGTTAATAAATGATAACCGAGTGGAATGTAAAATTGACAGTGATTCGATTACTGAAGTAAGTCAATGGATTGTTGCAGCTGAGCATTATATACCTGGGGCAGGCTCCCGATCCAGCCAGATTCTCCAAGCTGGAGGAAGCGTTCCAGCTGCTGGACAAGTTCCTAGAGGGGCAGACCTGGGCGGCAGGCGACAACCTGACCATAGCTGACTTCGACCTCGTGACATCCGTGTCCAGCGCGGAGGTGAGTTAGCCGCAAGGAAAATAGTTTAAGGACAAAAATGATGAAAGAACACGTGAAAGATGAAACATTATTTCTATCATTGGCACTTATATAGGACATACCGCTGTTATGCTGTTTTCGGAAACATGTGAAACAGTCCGCTTATTAGATTGTTTTTCATTCATCGTACATACAGAGATCTTTAGATAGCTAGAAAAAATGTAGATTGTGTTGTTTCAGATTTATTATCAATTTTTCGAACAGAAAACAGTCCTGAGCTATAAACTTTGTTATGAAGAGAAGAGGAACTTTGTGTAAAAAATATAGGCACAGTTGTGGTTTTATGAGCGGAAAGCTTATCGTGGAACAAGAAGAAATCTCACGACCGGAATGGAGTTTTGGTTTTCTTAGGTTAGTTTCACTTTTATACAATAGAATCTAACCTAGAGAAATTGAAACTAACATAAACAAAGCCAGAATTTATCGAAAGGAACCAAAATTAACGATAGAAAATATAAACAAGTCTCAACATATCCAAACTAGTTTAAGCTAATTTAAGCAAAGCAAGACTAAATAATTGATTAAATGGCGATATTACTCGTGTTACTTGTGTAAGCATGTGCGGCTGTTTCTGTGTTTCTTCACACCATCCTCAGAGCCTATTAGATCTCGGAGTCATCTCGAACTTCGCTGCCTGTTGTGTGGGTGCGTTCGATTGTTGAAAAGTGTTGAAATGTGGTGTCAAATAGTGTGTGTGTTCTGAAATTGATCTGTGTGTTGAGAATTTGATCAGGGTGTGTTTTAGTATGTCTGTATATTTCATATTGTTCTAGTGTGTTGAGTTTTTGGTTTTTGGGTTGTATGTGTAGGATTTCCATGTCTGTATTTATGCATGCAAGCAAGACTAATCAAAGAAAACCAATCCTAACCTAAAAAAATTATTTAGCAAATATTACTACGGCTAGAGAAAAACTGAAATGTAGGCTACACAGTTTGCATTTAGTGGTACGTATTGGTTTGACAATGCATCCTAGTGAGTAAGGGCTCATATCGCTGTTTTATTATCATTATATCACCTTCATTAATAGTTTCCATGATATAAACAAAGCCACCGTTTCTACCGTGTGAAGTAAGTAATGGGAACGTCGAGAGCGAATATATTGAGACATCTGCGACAATAAAGACAGGTATTTACGTCATGGAATTTCTGCGAAGACAATGCTGCTAGTGCGCTCTGATTTCATAGAAACAAAATTGAATTTATTTAAACATCTGCGATAGTGAAGTTTCGTGGAATGTAAATTTTCATTTCAACAAGTTTTACCGTAAAATCAAACGAAGAACCACTACATGATCGATCTGCTTAAAAAGTTTAACCACCGAAATGCCGAAAGAAAAAAGTAGCAGAAAAAATTTGAGTAAATGGTTTTCTGAAGACAAATTTTTTCTTACTGATGACAAAATCGTCTTCTGTGCAATATACCTACGGTGGGGGGGGGGCAAATGGGCTTAAGTCATTATTTTTGTGATATAAGATTTCTTTCCTTAAACACTTTTCCTAAAAGAGATCGTAAAACCAGTGACGTCAACAATAAAGAAAATAATGAAATAGCCGAAACTTGCCACTTTTCGGATTTACACCAGTTGTATAAATCTTTGAAAATTCCTCCTGTAAATCTTGCATAGACTGACTTAAGCCCTTTTTCCCGCCACCAGAGAAGGATCTCCTTAATACTTATAACTTTAAATTATTTTAATTTACATCATATTATTAAACGTTTAAAAAGTATTTTTACTCCATACATTTCAATTTTTAGCGCATATTTCAACTGTTTTTACTGCACAGTTGCATGCATATTTTCAGGTCTTTTAGTGCATAAAGGTCCGTGGTCTAATCATAATTATTAGTCTCAGTTAGGGGTCACTAACTGGAGGACCTCGATCCAATGCGAAACATACCAATTGAACAAGTAAAAAAAAAAATTACTTACAAATTAAATTTATATTGTTCGCATTCTGAGTTACGTAATATGCACATAGATTGACTGTACAAATTCGCTCCATGAGTGAGTCCTGCGTCAGCTGTTATCAAAATGCACTTGTATGCACGATAACGTTTGTGAGTTGTTTTTAAAGATTTATCGTTTCAGTTGTCATCGTTTGTTTAGATTATTTTTTACAAAAAAATAGAACGATTTATATTACTTCACATTGTGTAATCGACCTAGAGTTTTGTCACCAAACTCATCTGAACTCGTAATTCTTACAGTATGAGGTAAAACAATTAAATACAAAATAAACTTTTTCTGTTACAAGAAATACAACAATTGAAGAGTTGACAAGTTGATATGGTTAACTTCATTGCCAGTGGTGAAGCTAAGGTGTAAATACTGGGTAGGCTAGAAAAATCTGCTTATTTTGTATTTTTTCATACAGGAGATATTTTTCGGCTTTTGTGTCTAAACGTTTTGTAACACAGACCCCATAGATGATGACTACTCGTTTTCACCCCCTAACAGAATACAGATAAAACAATATAATTTATTTATCTCAGAGCACTCTTTTAGCCAAGGATATTTCTTATACCATGGAAAATTGAAATTTCCTATTTTATCTTCCTCCATGCGCTATTTTAATATGTAAATGTAGTGTCGATCTCCTATCTTTGTAAGCTCATTTTGTTTCATTCCTCCAACTTGAAAACCATTTGCCTTTTAATTCTGCAAATAATGACCTCAGTGTTCCTCATTCATTCATAGTGTTCTGCCCAAGGGAAGGTCTTTCATTGCAAACCCAGCATTCTCCAGTCTTTCCTATTTTCTGCCTTCCTTTTTGTCTCTTCATATGATCCATATATTTTAATGTAGTCTATCATCTGATATCTTCTTCTGCCCCGAACTCTTCTCCCGTTCACCATTCCTTCCAGTGCATCCTTCAGAAGGCAGTTTCTTCTCAACCAGATATCCAGCCAATTCCTTTTCCTCTTTCTGATTAGTTTCATCACCATTCTTTCTTCATCCAGTCTTTCCAACACAGCTTCGTTTCTTATTCTGTCTGTGCATTTTACACGCTTCATCCTTCTCCATATCCACATTTCAAGTGCTTGTAGTCGCCTCTCTTTATTTCGTTGTAGTGCCCATGTTTCTGCTTCATTCAATGCTACGATCCATACAAAGCACTTCACTAGTCTCTCTCTTAGTTCTTTCTCCAGAGATCCGCAGAAGATGCTCCTTTTTCTATTAAAAGCTTCCTTTGCCATTGTTATTCTCCTTTTGACTTCTTGGCAGCAGCAGTGTTCCTCCGTATGAGCTATTTTACACAAAATTAGTAGGTATGTTACACACATACGCATGCACTTTTCATTAAACTAACACTCAACAATGCAGCGCATTCACAGAAAATCGACATAGCGCGGAGTATTATATCGCGGTTGCGGCATTCTGCTACTGAGTCGTAGTGAATCGATACTCTCTCTTCCTTGACCTCCCCTGAAACTTGCGAGTGCTGCTGCCTACGAGTGAGTCCCCGACAATGCCCGCCACTTTTTTCATTGTGTTTTAACATGCCTTACATGTTTTATCTTCTTGTGTTATGGACACATTACAAATAAAGTATTTCTAATAAAACATAGTGGGCTATATTTATTTTTCTTTTAGAAAATAACCCCCAAAAGCGAATCTCTTATGCATAATTAGACACACTATCCTCACTTTGGAGAATAAAATGTCATTACTAAACTCCAAAATATCTCTCGTATATTGTTGTATTTTTAAAGCAATATTTTTCTGAACAAATTAATTATTAAACAAATGTTCCTCTTACCATTTATTATGAGATATTTTGTATTCTTGCAAGCCCATTGTTCTTGTTTTATGCTGTTGGATAAGAGCGCTTATAGGCCTATGTGATCGTCCTTGAGCCGAAACTGAACTTATCTTGTGTGTTCACAGACTTTTGACTTTGATGTAAGCAAATACCCGAACGTCGTCAGGTGGTACTCGAACGCAAAGAAAGCCATACCAGGATATGAAGAAATCAACCACAAGGGATGTGTGCAGTACAGACAACGTTGGGAGAAATTCTCGAGTAAAAATAAATAAAACCAATATGGCCAGTATAAGATGGCCATGCCAGTATCCATTTGTGGCGACAATGACTCTGCAGTGCCATTTACAAAAATATAATCCAGAATGCCAAGATATATACAACCATATTTTTTTTTTAAGTTGGCATTAAGTTTAACTTTATTTCACATTGTTGCAATGAACAACGACATCATAATGAAACTTCATTGTATCCTGGATGTAAGGATGAATCTGTGTTAAATAATTGTAATCACTACACTTTTGTTGCTCAGTTTGATTGGCTGGAATGTTAACTTTTATTCCTATTACACGAGAAAACGGAAGAAGTAATAAGCAAATAATATGTTCTCACTTAAAACGAATTAAACTCAATTTTCTGTCAACATCAACTATGATTTTTTCATTAATTCGTACTACATGTAATGTTGGACCTAAACAGAAGCTAGTCGTGTAAATATATGTAAACAAATTGTCACAGTGAATAGAATGTAAACACAAAAATAAAGATTTCAATTCAACACCAGCAGCACGTGTAAAGAAAGTTGTTTGATTATTTTATTGGTCTATGTTACGGCGCTTTATCAACTGTTTTGGTTATTATTATTATTATTATTATTATTATTATTATTATTATTATTATTATTATTATTATTATTATTGCCTCTCATTCAATCCTGAACAGATGGAAAAACTATTTTGGGCAACTACTAAATATACACGTTATTATTATTATTATTATTATTATTATCATTATTATTATTATTATTATTATTATTATTATTATATACACGTTTGAGATGGGCAGGACATGTAGCGCGTATGGGCGAATCCAGAAATGCATATAGAGTGTTAGTTGGAAGGCCGGAGGGAAAGACCTTTGGGGAGGCCGAGACGTAGGTGGGAAGATAATATTAAAATGGATTTGAGGGAGGTGGGATATGATGGTAGAGACTGGATTAATCTTGCTCAGGATAGGGACCAATGGCAGGCTTATGAGAGGGCGGCAATGAACCTCCGGGTTCCTTAAAAGCCAGTAAGTAACTATTATTATTATTATTATTATTATTATTATTATTATTATTATTATTATTATTATTGGAAGACTGGCTGTTATTCAAGGCTTATTTCATTCACTTAAATCTTAAAGCAAATTGTATTTACTTATCCTAGTTCCATTGCTCTAATTCCTATATTACACGCAATCATAGGGATTTCTTAAAATCCGCTGTCATTTCTTTTAGTGTTTGTTGATTAGTCACTTGTTTAGGTTTTACATTCGTCCAGTTTTTGCTGAGACAGTCCTGTTTTTTTGGTAAAATTTCCTACTGTCCCGAATTTATTCCAATTGTTTTGCGTTTTAGGCATCCTTCCTGAAAAATAACTGTAGATTACAGATTTCATTCCATTTTTAAATATAACAATGAAGCTTGCACTCCTGGTGGTCAATCCCTGAAAACTGTTGGTCAATTTCTATTACGATGTTACAATACTTATGGCGATGCTTTATTTTTTCTCCGTACTTCTCTTGGCAGTATTTTTAAAAGTGAATTTTTTTAGTATGTATGTTTGTGATTTATACTTTTTGAAAGTAGAGTTTGTGATAACATGACGTGCATTTTATCTAGTACTGTCTCATTTAAAATGAAACATGTCATGATTTTTTTAACATGTCTCAGGTTTTTAAAGTACAAATTTGCAAATGTCCCGGTTCTTTAAAAAGCCATAAAGTAATTTTCATTTGTTATTATTTTTATTCATGTACCTTACTAGCTTCATATATTTAATGTTACAGTTTTTCATTTCTTCCTACGAGTTTACTCGTAAATTCTAACACACAATTCATTTAACTACGTATTATCGCTTGTGCTGCTTGGAGTTCGACCTTCTGCCAGTGTTGCCAACTGGTTATCACTGAATCCCGCTAGACGGAACTGAAATATAAGCTATTTTCGAACGAAAAAAACTACATTTTAATAAAATACTTTACAATGAAATAATTCAAAATTTCATTTATTGATACTGTTAATGATATACCACATGTTTTAATATTGGATAATTGAAACTATGTTTAATTGATTTAAATAGAGATTTCCTCAGGATCATCAGGGTCAATGTTTGGATTCTCAATCTTGCACTCGCAGTGGCGGCAATATCCCTGCTATTAGATGTATTTGAAGCACTCGGTGAGTCGTCACTTGATCCCTTCTTGTATACAGTCAGGGTCCCTACTTTACGTATAACATTTATCGGCAATTTGTAACCTTTACAACAATCGCTCAATTTTCTTGATGAAGAAAATGCACTGGATGATGGCATGTGTTTTTTTTTAACATGTTGCACAAGGTCGCTGTGTTTAGCATTAAATATGAATTTACAAAAACCTACACTTAGCTTTATCACTTTCACCAGGAACCGCTAAAAGCCAATCCTTAAAGTATCATTTAACCATTCTTTCCAAAAATGCTGCTAACAACTGGGATGCATTTTTAAAGTAGTCCTCGAGTTCTGCCCATGTGGTCCTTCAAAAAAGACAAGAAATAATAAAATTCTAACAAATTACGCATCACACTATAGCTTAAAATCTCAGAGTTTGGAAATGATACATGGCAATCGTCTTTCACTTTTTCTCCCAGTACTAATATTTTATGAAATTTATTACCCTACCCGTGTACCCACTTCCCACTTACACTCTCAGCAACAGAAGAGGGATTTAAAGCACTATGAATGTGGCGTTTCCCTGCACATCTGGCGCCGAGCCTATAACCCAGCCAGGAACCACCCAAATTCATAACAGAGGATCGAACCTTTTCATGTATTGATGCCTTCCTTAATAGTTTCGCCGACACCCAGTCTGCACATTGAAACGGGCACGTAACTGTACGTCGTACACCAATAATAGAACGTGCCAAATTTCATCTTTACTTGTTAAAAATCGGGCATGTTTCTGCATTAATATTTTTTATTTGTTTTTCCAGATGACGATAAAAGAAATTTTAGACTCCGCCTATTTAAAATCCAACAGATTTACTTTTTATACTTGCGTGTTTCGTCTCTAGATGTCGTTTCAATTTCACGGGTTTCATACACTAGTTTCAAAGTACTTCGTAACAAACAACGCACGGAGGTTTTGGTTCGCTCTAGGGCCACACCAAGTAAATCCAAGTTCAAAATAACTCTTGTCATATTTACGAAAATATTTTTTTTCTTTGAATAGCTACCACTAGGACTAGATATTTATTTAATGGCACAAAAATAATTAATATACTTCTTCACACACAGCTTCTGAACTATTAGCACTGCCTAAATGAAGCGTATCATGTTCTTTTCTTTTCAAAAATCCGGATCGAAGCCAGTTTTCCATTATTTATAAGTAATGGGCACTATTTAACAGAGACCTGGACAACTAATAGCGTGTACAACATACGAACAGTGACGTGTATTATGCAAATCAACAATCGGTGTCGGTTAGAGTTCCCGAGTAGCTCAGTGGTAGAGCGTTGGTACGTTAAACCAAAGGTCCCGGGTTCGATACCCGGCTCCGGAACAATTTTTCTCTCGAAATTATTCAAATCAACTTTACAGGGAGTTATACCTGAAATCTTGATTTGCAGGGATTTTCAATGTTTTCATGTGAATCACGTGAGTCACGTCATCTCAGCAAGAGAGGGAAAGAGTTGGGAAGAAAGGATGATAAGCAGGTCATATGTTCTTGGATGACGAAACGTTTGAACTTGTTTCTGCATTACAACATATTACGTTCTTACCATGTATAGTTTGAGATTAATATTTGTGCAATCTATACTAATAATAAATCTGTAACCGAAATTTTTCTGGTAATTTTCGCTTTTCCAAAAATAATTGATCCTAACATGTATAATTAACCATCCTGAAACCGAAAATCGCTTTTTTGAAATTTTTGTTTGTATGTCTGTCTGTCTGTCTATCTGGATGTTTGTTACCTTTTCACGCGATAATGGCTGAATCGATTTATATGAAAATTTGAATATATGACATTTAAAATACTTCATCTAAAAGGGGGGTTATAAGTTGGCTAGAATTACGTAAATCGAAATATCTCCCTTATTATTAATTTTCATGAAAAATATCATATAACAAGTTTCTTTAAAAATGATTTCCGATAAGTTTTATTCTATACAACTTTTTGATAGGACTGATATTTAATGAGATAAATGAGTTTTAAAATTAAGATAACAACGCCATGTAAGTCGCTGTAATGAAATAAAAAAATGACTTCGTCTATAAGGGGCCATGGACAACAACAATTGAAAGCTATTAAACATAGCCTACAGAGTGTGTTTCTGTGTTTGTATGAAGTAATATCGGAAGCTAAATTAACCGATTTGTATAATTAATTATTATTTCACCATTGGAAAGTGTAGTTTCTCTAGGTGGACATAATGCTATAATGTTATTACAGTAACTTCTTAGTGAATCCAGGACAGGTAAGATTAAAATAGCTTCTTATGCATAGAAAACTTGATAGCTATTCTGTATATTCATTTCCTGTATTTCTTAAAATAATATTTATGAACACATTCATTTTCATCTCAGAGAATTAACGATTGGTGTTAACATGTATAATTATTCATCCTGAGACCGAAAATCGCTTTTTTGAAATTTTTGATTGTATGTCTCTCTGTCTGTCCGTCTGGACCTTTTCACGCGATAATGGCTGAACGGATTTCGATGAAAATTGAAATATAAATTAAGTTCGTTGTACGTTAGATTTTAGGATATATGGCATTCAAAATACTTTATTTAAAAGAGAAGTTATAAGGGGGCCTGAATTAAATAAACCAAAATATCTCGCTTATTATTGATTTTTGTGAAAAACCTTACATAACAAAAGTTTATTTAAAAATGATTTCCGATACGTTTCTTTCCAAGCAAAATTTTGATGGGACCAAATTGCACCGAAAACGGATGTTCTCTGAACCAAGTGATCATATTTTAATGATTTGCATGTAATAACAATTAAGAAACATCTTAAAGGAATTATCATTGCACTAAATGAGTGGTCTCTGGAGCAAAATGATCGCATTTTAATTGTTTAAATACAATTTAAATTAAGTGACATATTAAACGATTTATCCTTCTATCAAACACGAATGTTCCCTGGACCAGATGTCCTATTTTAATTATGTAATTACTTTATATTTATTTCTAACAAGTGCAGCGGAGCGCACGGGTACAGCTAGTATTAAATAAATTGAACTTAAGTTGGATTAAACCAACGAAGCTTTCCGCCAGCTAAGAGAAGGAAATAAGCTAGATTCCCTGCTAAGCGGGGTGGATTTATTTTGCCGCTAAGCTAAACATAAAAAAAGCTAGATTTAGCTTGAAGAAAGCTAAATTGGCAACACTGGGCCCTCCTACTGCAAGCTATAAAAATATGTTGTTTACAATCTTTGGCATTACGCAACTCCGTGTATGAGATAATATATAAACTTAATGTGCGATTTCATAGTGTTCAGTCCACGCGTTGACTTCAGAACTGTCTGCACGATGCCCATCGATCTGTATTACGTCCTGGGGAGCCCCCCTTGCAGGACAGTCATGATGTTGGCCAAGGATCTGAAGGTGGACCTCAACCTCAAGGTCACCAACCTGATGGCCGGAGATAACAAGACACCCGCATATCTCAAGGTACGGTTTAGTAATTGAATCGGTTATTTTTTAAACCTCGTAAGTCAAGAATTGTAAACTTGTGGGAAAACGAAAGGGGGGAAAAAAAACAGAATAATTTATAAACTAGGACGTACTTATAAAAATTTTTGCTTCTGAAACAGGCGGAGTTATGGGGGGGCATGGGGGGCACTGTCCCCCCACAAACTTGTCTGAATTCTTTTTTTTTTTTTTATTAAACGATAGAAAACATTGAATTCAAAAGATCTTTTTTTGCTTTCGTTTATGATTGTTTCTGTGCTTAAATTGACGAATTAAGTCTTAAGACCATGTGTCTGGACTATTATACTCACTTACTTACTGGCTTTTAAGGAACCCGTAGGTTCATTGCCGCCCTCACATAAGCCCGCCATTGGTCCCTATCCTGAACAAGATTAATCCAGTCTCTGCCATCATATCCTACCTCCCTCAAATCCATTTTAATATTATCTTCCCATCTACGTCTCGGCCTCCCCAAAGGTCTTTTTCCATCCGGCCTCCCAACTAACACTATTTATTTTAAATTTTTGAATGTATAAGAATTTCTATACCTCATTTGAGGATTGGAAGCACTGTAATGCTTCTTTTGTATTATCGCCGCGCTCTCATGGTTAACATGTCGGCATCATACAATAACGTGCGGTGTGCTTTTAAAACATAATTTTGCCGACCGATTGTTGCTCTGTAGGTTTCACTCTAAGCGTCACGTTGTCACGTCTACTTCCTCGATAAGAATAAGCACTAGTTTGTTATATCGTCGCTTAAGAACCAATACCGCGTAACTGACAAAATGTAAATTTTACAGGAGAAGGAAAAAACCGAATAAAAACCATAAAAAAATCGCAATAGTCTTGAAAAGTGGTGTATGGCTATGAAATAGCATAACTAATTTGTAACTAAGTGAAAATGGATGATCATGGCCGTAGACATTTGGCCATGTCACTTACGCGGTATTGGAACTCTGCCGTTGACTACATTTTGTTAGTTACGCGGTATTGTGAGGCAACTTTAGCAGCTTCAGGACACATGCTGACAAGCGTTTTCTTTGCGTGAAAACTGCCTTCTGGAAATATTATTCGTGCTCTTGTATATGTCAATGTGTTATCTGAATTGTTGTCCTACCCTCTGACTTGAGGTCAAGGTCGGTAGGCTGTAGCTTGAATCAGCACTAGATTACGTTCCAGACAATGATTGCTGCATTCTTAGTCAATCAAATGCTGAAACTATGGGAAAGGAAAAAGAAAACACAGTTCAATGTTTATTGTAATAATAATAATAATAATAATAATAATAATAATAATAATAATAATAGGGACCGATGGCGGGCTTATGTGAGGGCGGCAATGAACCTTCGGGTTCCTTAAAAGCCATTTGTAAGTAAGTAAATAATAATAATAATAATAATAATAATAATAATAATAATAATAATAATAATAATAATAATAATGACAATCTGATACCAGGTACTTTATTTTCACACTACGTATATGAATAGATAAGTAGAATTGTTGTTAAAACTTTGCTGACAAATATAATTTTATAATAAAATAATTAATAATAATAATATTATTATTATTATTATTATTATTATTATTATTATTATTATTATTATTATTATTATTATTGACAATGGACTTGACTGACTTGCGAATAATGAAAAGAAAATCATATAAAAATATAATAATGATAATTTTTCAGGCACAATATTCGTTAAACACAATAAAGAAATAATTATAGGCCTATGCTGATATCACAAAAACTAATCCTTGAGCAACCCTAGTGTGGAATACAATCATAATAACTATGGCACAATCGGTTCTATGTACAGTAATGTGACGGAAATTTAGGCAGGCTACTAATGCTTTTTTTTTCTGTGCTTTTGCACGAGAACATGACTTTTTTTTACTGAAGGGACGTCATCAGTACTATTAGCTAACCAATATTGCACAGTTCATTCTTTAATTCCCAATGTACACAGAAACATCTTTTTGCAAACCTGAATTTTTTTCTCATCAACTTTTAGGTTGTAGACAAATTTTCTCTTTCTTCTCGATTCAGAATTTGTACTGTCAGGTCCTTTCGTAGATTTGATATGTAAACGGTCCTCTGTTTCCAAGTCATAGATTTACGGAATGCCTGAAAGATGTCTTCTCTCATTAGAAATTAAATTACAGCCCATTACTTTCGAATTTTGGCACATTTTATAACTACACTCTGGCCCCAAATTCCTTGCATCTCTTTCCGTATCATGTGTTACTTTGCCATCTTTCGATCTCTTGTAGCTAAGATAAGCTTCCTCTTCCATTCTAAGTTTTCTATTTTTCATTTTCTTCCACTTACCCTTTTGTGGCTTTGAACTTCTTTTCTTTTCTGTCAAATTTCCATGAAACGCTTGTAGATTCTTCTCTTTACCTTTTTCTGACGAATGTAAAGATGTAGAATAAGTAGCACTCACAAATTCTTCGGGGTCGTCTACATATGAAGACGCTTCCGAAATTTGGTGTAGATCCTTCATTGACATGGTATTGTCTTCAGTTTCTGTCCTATCCTATTTCTAGCTGTATTATTTTAATAGCGTTGCTTTAAATCATACCAGACTGCATAATACGACCATAACATTACCGGTAACACTGGACGTATAATCCCTGATCTGCAGCAGCCCATTTCCAGAAGGACGGTTTTCTTTTGCATTTGAATTATCAGGCAGTACACCTACGAACAAGATGAGATTACTAGTGTTTATAAATGTGATATAAATGGCTTAAAAAGCATGTGCAGTAAATATTATCATCAATTTAGATCTTCCTCCTACCGGAGGAAATGGAAGGAACCAAGCTCAGCACCACTAAATGTAGCGCAAATTATTTCAGCGGCCATTCATGATTATTTATATTAAGTACCGTACTTAAATTAAGTTTGCTGTTATGATTCTGTAACTCAAGAAAAATAAACGTTTAATAACTGTGATACTTCTTATGCCATACCTTTGTTAATGTTCAAAGAAGTTTGTCCCGTCTTGAATGCAGAACATAGCACAGATAGGATTTCGTTCTCGCTAAACTGAATGTCGTCTGATTCATTGTCCATTTCTTTTCTTGTATCTGTAGGCCTATATAATAATAAAATATTAAATGTACTATATTTCAGTGAATGAACTTGCAGTAAGATTCTGCAGCAAATCAGCTCAACTAACATTCAATTGACATTAGTGAAATAATTCTATTATATTTACCTTTTAAATAATTGAAACTGAACACTTCTTTAATCTTCTCAGAATATCACACACTGTTGATACAATTTTACAAGGCAGTAACGAGAACCAGCTTCCGTACTGAGGGCGCGCAGGGAGTAGACATAATATCTGTTGTCAGATACGCGGTATTTCCTACAGACTTCTCCTGACTTCAGATACGCGGTATTGTACCCCCCTCCTTCGCACGCAGACCATTCATGCAATCAAATTCCCGCGCTTGTCAATGCATGCAGATGACAGTGGAGGTACCATCTGTGCAAAAAAACAGTTTTGACCAAAAATGTCAGTTACGCGGTATTGGTTCTTAAACGACGATATGGTTAAATGGCTATATACGAGTACGTTGACATTCTTAACTCTTAATAATAACTCTTTAATAATAATTTTTAATTACATACCTTAATGTTCGACCTCAGCACAAGACATTGGAACCTCGGTTTTAGTCTACGTGGATTAGACAAGTAGGTGTCATTTAATAATGGAACCAGCTTATTGGGTGCAATATTGAAATTGAGGCGAGTGATTGGAGCGGCGACATAAGGAGTTGAAAATAATAATGCAATTAAGTTTCAAAGACCTGCCGAATGTTACGCACGAGGCCGCTCAAAGACCTGCCGAATGTTATGCACGAGGCCGCTCAAAGACCTGCCTAATGTTATGCATGAGATCGCGGCGATAATAATAGCCTGTACTCATGTGTTAGAAGTCTGCAGGTGTTCAGACCACCACTTGGAGAAATATGAATAACGTACTGCACAACAATGCAGAAAAAAAGTGATCCCGGTATTATGCGTAAACTTAAAGAGGAGATTAAAGAAAATAATTAGAGCTTACATTTCATATAAAGTAGCCACGTTACTTAGTAGGCTAGCGGTGTCAAAGAGGACGGAAGCTATGTAGTTTCAATAATTTTAATTATGTCGGGCTGTCCATTGTCGACAAGTCTTTTGAAGGCCGCTCCAATACTCCACGCGGAGTGTATGGACGGAAGCTTTGTAGTTTCAATAATTTTAATTATGTCCCGCTGTCCATTGTCGTCAAGTCTTTTGAAGGCCGCTCCAATACGCCACGCGGAGTGTATGGACGGAAGCTTTGTAGTTTCAATAATTTTAATTATGTCGCGCTGTCCATTGTCGTCAAGTCTTTTGAAGGCCGCTCCAATACTCCACGCGGAGTGTATGGACGGAAGCTTTGTAGTTTCAATAATTTTAATTATGTCCCGCTGTCCATTGTCGTCAAGTCTTTTGAAGGCCGCTCCAATACTCCACGCGGAGTGTATGGACGGAAGCTTTGTAGTTTCAATAAATTTAATTATGTCGCGCTGTCCATTGTCGTCAAGTCTTTTGAAGGCCGCTCCAATACTCCACGCGGAGTGTATGGACGGAAGCTTTGTAGTTTCAATAATTTTAATTATGTCCCGCTGTCCATTGTCGTCAAGTCTTTTGTAGGCCGCTCCAATACTTCACGCGGAGTGTATGGACGGAAGCTTTGTAGTTTCAATAATTTTAATTATGTCGCGCTGTCCATTGTCGTCAAGTCTGTTGAAGGCCGCTCCAATACTCCACGCGGAGTGTATATATAAACCAGAGTTGCAAATTTTAGCAGTGTGTCTTGTTCCATGTTATATTAATATATAGCAGCAACAAACAAAACGTGACAACGTCGTATTTTCATTTTATTATCGGTGCATGCAATAAAGACCTACAAATCTTAAAAGGAATGCCGCTGC
Source organism: Periplaneta americana (assembly GCF_040183065.1). Lineage (NCBI taxonomy): Eukaryota > Metazoa > Arthropoda > Insecta > Blattodea > Blattidae > Periplaneta > Periplaneta americana. The sequence continues at coordinate 120,355,249 of NC_091129.1, forward strand.
CTAATAATTAAACGAGGCTACTATATCTTCAGGAAAGCTTAATATAAAAAAGTTTATGTATAGGCTATGTATTTCTTTACGAGAGAGAAAAAGACAGAGATTGTTATAAGTTATGCCCTATTATAATTTGTAGTACACCTATACAATTCGGTCCGAAACATCGCGGATATGGATGTAACACTGCAAGAAACATGGCCCCCGAAAATACCTTTATTAAATGATCGCATTCCTATACACTGAATAAGCCCGTTATATGGGGTTCTATGGTTTTTCTTTGCCCCCCCCCCAAGGACATTGTTCTCTCTCCGCCTTTGTTCTGAAAGTTAAATCTTGAGTAAAAAAGAGACGGAAGAATGTTATTAACTTGTATATAATATTAAACTGTTCACGACTTAAGGGATTTCAAAAAGTAATGCACATTATTTTTGTTACTATATTAAGAAAATCAATAAATTCAGACTCCACCATTTATAAAGTAACATTTGTTGTAATAATTTGTTTATTACAATGTTCAAGTACACAAACTATTATAAATATTAAAATTATAAATAAGTTGAGCTGAGCCACACGAGAAACTACACAAAAAATGTTTGAGAAATGGAGATTCTCAATTCATCTCTTCAGGTACGTCCCAATCACACACACTCTTCGAGATACTTCGAATACCCTCTTCATTACGTAAATATCCCTGAATTTTTTTTCAAATCCCCCATTTTCTTTACATTTATTGAGAAACTGTACAAGTACGCTCTTTTTTTCTGGCATCACAATGGCTGTATTAATATTTCCACACTTATACAAATATTATTTTTATTATATTTTTCTTTTTAACGGATATATTTATCTCACTGTCGCCCGCTGAAAACATGTTTGTTTAGTATAAACAATCGGAGCAAATACTACATCAAATGAAATACAATTCGCTTTACAGTATGAGGGACTTGCGTGTTACTGTTATCAACAACTGTGCTACAGGGAATACACTCTACAGCAGTGACAATGGTTACGTCGAGAAACCCCTTACGTCCGTTACTTAAAGGATTTTCAAAACCAAAGCGGTGCTATTCATAGACATTTCGCAGCACGCGCTACGAGCGTACTAAGCTAGCCCCGGCTATCCACTGGTTACTAGGACAGAATTCAAATCATATCCTATAGCTAACACTGGTTTATGAATACGAAAAACGCTGATCATCCACCGGAAGCCCGCGCTAAAAATGTCTATGAATACGGCCCTATATGTTTTGTTCTCACAAGCATTCTATATACCAGACTTGCGATGTTTCAACATATTAATGATGCGTCTAGGCTGCGACTTTCATTTTTTTTTTCTTTTTTACAAAACGAAAATGAAAAAATAAGTGACTTATGGGGTTTTAATAATATCCGATTTGAAGATAAAAAGTAAAAATATAATTTTTCCATCTATATCAGTGATGCCAAAGCAAGCGCATTTTTTCTGACCTTGACGTCGTGCGCGGGCATCAAGCGCTAAGTACGGAAAGAGGAAGGTTTATGTATATGAATAAGCAGCCTGTTGGCTTAAGAAAACAGTAGTGTACAAACTTCAAACGGAACGTGAAATTTTATGTCGTTATTTTTATATGGCTTCTTTCTGTTTGATATTATCTATATTGTCTGTAAAATAAAAGTACTAATACCAATTTCTTAATATTGCAGTTGTGTTTTAAATGTTAATAACATAATAAAGAGTTAAGAAGGAATATTCACTTAAATTCCGTAGTAGTACAACTATACTGTACTAAATGGATGAAATACATCATTCATAAAGAAAGTGATATCCCAAAAAAAAAAAGAGATTGAGTATGACAAAATAAGTTGGAATTGATATTGATGGTACCTTTAGCCCTATAAAAGTAATCAATAAACTAATCAAAACAATATTACAGTACAAAGCAAAGTTACCTAGGTGCTGTATACGTTTTAAATGTAACTAATATTCCATAATAAAACCCTTATCGCATTATGCTTTTAAGGTGATATTGGTGAGCAACTTCCTATCATCAGAATATTAAATTATTTTCTCGAAATGTGCTGAAGCTATAGAGCTGACATTTTTACAACATATGGGCATGTATCTTTTGCTTATGATGTAACAGTAGGTGCTTTGTTAATTCATTTCCCAACAAACAATTTCCATACGAATATTTTCAAAATTTTCACTACACTATCTTCAGTAATACGTATGTACGGTATATTAGATTTACGAAAGCATTCTGTAAGGCTACTAAATAAATAGGCCTATATCTGAAAATTTCACTTTTCTATAAAAAAAAAGTTGAGAAAATATTTCTTTCGAACAAAAAAAAATCAAACTTGTGAAAAATGGACATTAAAATTAAAACTTACATTCTTATAATACACTTACTCTTCTCAGACAAATCTAAAAATTACCATGGATACAGTTTGAATAAGTTCTCTTCCCTTCATCTATTGAATCAGTGCTGGCCATCCCTGAATATAGCTCGACCAAGCGGCATATACTACCTCTTTCGTCTGTCTCTTTCCTTTCCGCTGTAAAGCGCTCAGGCTCTCCTGAGCTCTAAAGCGCGCGCTTGCTTCTATGGGCATCAATTAACATGACTGATTTATATATAAATATTATGTAGTCTACGTCAGGTGCTACAATTTTTCCCTTGAGACTATTCAAGTCTGCTTCACTGGGAGCTTTATCTGAAAGCTAGATTTGCATAATATATACGTCTCTGCAGGTACGTTAAGAGAAAACGACAATTCAAGTCACACCGAGTTTCTGTGCACTCAAAGTTGGGTTTCTGGCGCCCTGTCAGCCCACTTGAGGTGTGTGGATATGAATTGAAAAATTGAGACGTTGTCGGGTGTAGTTCCTGGGTAGCTCAGACGGTAGAGCGTTGGTGCTTTAAGCCAAAGGTCCCGGCATCGATAACCAGCCCCGGAACAATTTTCCCTTCAAATTATTCTAACCTACCTAATCCTACCCTAACCTAGCTAACCTACCTGTTTCTACCCTGGCCTACCTAACATACCTATTCCTACCCTACGCCAGCTAATCTACCTGTTCCTACCCTAGCCTACCTCTCATACCTATTCCTACCCTATCCTAGCTAACCTACCTGTTCCTATCCTACTCAACCTAACATACTGTACTCCAACCACGAGAAAGTCTTTGCGGAATGGGACGGAGTGGGGTAATGCTGTGAATGATTGTTGATGTCATAAGGTCACACACGTGGGTACTCGTATCTCTATTGGCTAGCTCTCACAGCACAAACCATAACATTGATATACACATATTTATACTACCCTAGTTACAAAATTAGATCACTGTTAATCTCCTGGTCTTTTAATCCCTCCATACAGGAAATAACATATGCAGGAGAGCGCATGATTTTTAAACTGACGTTATAACGGTAATATTATCTATCTACTTCGCTCCAATATATGACGCAATAGTAAGCACATTCTTTTCACGGTTAATCTCCTGGTTGGAGAACAGTACATACTCCCACCCTACTCTACCTAACCTACCTATTTCTACCATACCCTAGCTAACTACCTATTCCTACTCTACTCTACCTAACTTACCCATTTCTACCCTACCTACTTAACCTAACTATTGCTGCCATACCCTACCCACTTAACTTATTTATTCCTACTCTACCTACCTATCCTATCTATTCTTACCCTACGTACCTAACCTGTCTCTCTGCCATACCTAACCTGCCTAACCATTAGGTTATTTGGCGTCATGGAATTGGTGATGGTGAAATACTATTTAGCAAGATGGGGTCGAAGATAAGCCATAGATTGCCTGACATGGGGATGGGGAATTTCATTCATTTCATAGATGTCTATCCAAGGGGTCAGGGTCGTCACTGCAAACCTAGCATTATCCAATCTTCCCTATTTTCCTCCTTCCTCTTGGTCTCTGCATATGATACATATATCTTAATGTTTTCTATCATCTGATATCTTCTTTTGCAACGAATTTTTTTCCCGTTCCCCGTTTCTTCCCGTGCATCCTTCAGTAGGGAACGACTTCTTAGCCAGTGACCCAGTCAATGATTACGGGAAAACCTCGGAAAACCCAATAAGGTTATCATTCCACACCAGTGCAGCTCCGGATCAGCGATCAAATGCGCCTGCCGGCTGAGCTAACCTTGTGGCCTACATCCACTGTTATTTATATATAAAAAAAACTATCTGTATATTCAGTTGGCGATTTCTTAAAGGAATGAGAGTTCTGTTCTGAATACATTCTCTGAAATTCGTGATAAACAAAACGAAGTCAAGTTCTGTTGTTCCATTGCAACATATGTTCACTCAAAGCTTTAAATAATCCTACACTTAATAGAATATCTTGCAAAGATACTCATTAATTGAGCTACTACAGGGAAAAGTTAAATTACGTACATGAGAGAACATATTATGTAATATTGCGTGTATGGAAACAATCAGGGCGGTGAAAAAAGCTACAGTTGTGTGCTAGTAACGGGCAGTACGTGTAAAGCTTTCGTCCAGGACAGTACGTATAAAATGCCTATCGACCTCTACTACGAACTGGCCAGTCCTCCATGCAGGACCATCATATTCCTGGCCAGGACTTTGGGCGTGGAACTAAACCTGAAATTCACGGATCTCGGTAAGGGAGTCCACCAGACATCTGCATTCCTCAAGGTACAGTCAACACAAGTAATAGTTTGTCTATGAAACTATTTTATTTGACTTTAATAATGTAAAACCTATATAACCATCCATCCACCTATATACACGGTTGGTCATAACTCATAACCTTTTCTTACGAGTTGAAGGTAATTATTTAATTATCCATTTTACACGTATTCCATATCAATAGATCTGTGTGCCCACCATTTGCCTTCCGGACAGCACACAATATTTCAGAATAGGAGCACAATAGTGTGACAAAAAGATTTGTATCCCATTCCATATCGTCTAGTACCGCTGTGAGGTGTGCCATCAGTGTGTTACAAGAATACCTACAATGGATGTCCTCGGTCGTGCATCATCAGTCTCTACCAGTGTTGCCAACACGGTGGTTTACCCACTAAATCGAGTTTTTTTAGTCCTCTGTGAGCGGCTAAAATTCATTAAACGGTGGGCAGTGGGAAATCTAGTTTATTTTAATGCCAGCAGAAATTTTCAGTGATTTTGCAATATTTCTCAAGCACATCTGTAAGGCAGATTGCATATAAAACACGACTCTTTCGACGATGGTCATTATCTTTTCAAAATACTTGTCTTGCAATATTAGATGTCTATCAATGTACAACAGCGGTGGCGAAAATGTAATCGTGCGCCGAGCCACTGTGTAACCTGCAACGTGGAGGGATGCGGACACCCGAAGGGGAAGTGAAGCAACTGTCTGACTTATTAACGAATTTTCATTTTACTTACGTCAAGCACTTAAATATAATTTTATACAGTACAAGGCTACAAACTAATGTTTAGTACGTGTAACGAAGAAAGAAATGAACAATAAATGAACAATATCACAACCTAAAATTAACTGTCTTCAGAATGTCTCTGCGACAAAGTTTCAAAATCAGGAATTATGTGACTTACTGCCAGTCGTAGTTGATGACGTAGGTATTTGTCTGTCAGTCGTGATCTAAATTTGGTTTTTACTATTTTAATTGTTGAAAATAATTTTTCACTAACGTAAGTTGTAGCGAACATGGCTTCAACAGAGCAAGCGAAAGAACGAAGCTTCGGATATTTATTTCTTGGCAAAGATTTGAAAGTTCAACATTTGTCAAGTCCTTACATCTAGCTTTCATTTAACATCACACAGTAAATCAGTGAGTTCATATTGAAGAGCTAACCGCATTATTCGTACATCTGCTGAAAAAGGGTCGACGTACAGAGATGATGATAATGATGATGATGATGATGATGATGATGATGATGATGATGATGATAACACTTAGCCTTTTAATGTTTCATCAGTAACATGTACAGTAGTATAATGCCTTTTTATGTCATACAGCCGTTTTCTTCGTAATACTTGTGAAAAATCATACATTTAATATTCTCATCATATTGACAGCAAAAAAATGCGTCCTCCCATCCTACTTGAAACTTTCGCATATGCCACTCGCAGGTCAGAGACAAATACAAATGGAACGGAGTTTGACTCCAGTGAGTGAGAGAGTGGGGGTTGGCGGAGATTAGAAGCAAGCGAAATGCACAGCTATCACTGCGAGCCACAATGTCTCGCGAGTCACTTTCTCGCCACGGCTGATGTACACTGCAGTTAACCGTATAACTGAATGGCTGGAAGTGAAGACAGAACAGTCTTAACACACAAAGTGAGAAATTAATTCGATGACGGTGCGTTTCTTTCGTTGTTCCTCCAATCAAACAACTGCTGAAAAGACTTTATGAATGTATGGAAATACTGAAAACGTTAAAGTATAGTGGTACGTGATGAACTTAATGAAACGAAACAATTTCAGCATACTATTACTTGTTAAGTTTTCCAGTAAAAAGAGGTATCAAATAAAAACGCATTAAAAGAATTACAGAGCTCGCGCCATCAATGTTAGGGTCTATGTCATGCTCGGTGAAATTCAGAAGTGGATTCAAAGTATTATCATTAAACCAAAATTACAAATAGGATAGGAATTTCAATAAATTTTGAAATTAGAGCTGCACTAAGACGGAGTGGTGTATGTTATAATTTTTTAATAATTATTCATGCAATTATATCTTCTCTGGGCATTGTTTAACAATTAAGTGCAAAAAAATCTATAGGAACGAAAATCTGGTGGGTTTTAGGACATATTTGGTGAGTTTTTGTAAGCGTGCAGTGGTTTTTCGCAAATTGGAGTTGAAAACACTGGTCTCTATTGCGTCCTTGGATAGTGTCCGAAATGCTTGGCCACATTCAGATCTAATACTGCACTAGGCCATTCTGTGTTCCCGAAAAAGTCAATACGGTACCGCTGTTGTACTGCGTTTATGTAAAGCAGGATGCTTTGTCGGGCACGTAATAAACCTCTTAAGGTCAAGGTGTAAGAGTTATACGAGACAAGGAATCGTCCAGATGACTTAGCTATAGAAGACGAAGAAAAAGGATTTTCTATTTTAAGGAAATGAAGAATCGGAAAGCAACAGGAGTTGATGGAATCCCCATTGAATTAGTGAAATGCTAGCTTGCCTAGAGTTAAAAGATTTACTTTAAAGAATCTGGTTGTATAAAAATGTACCTATGTTTTAGTTAAACATCAATCAAAAGGGTCCACACCTGGCCGCGAAACCAGGTGGCCCGTGTTCGATTTCCGGTCGGGGCAAGTTACCTGGTTGAGGTTTTTTCCGGGGTTTTCCCTCAACCCAATGAGTAACTTTCGGTGTTGGACCCCCGGACTCATTTTACCGGCATTATCACCTTCATGTCATTCAGACGCTAAATAACCTAAGATGTTGATAAAACGTCGTAAAATAACCTACTAAAATAAAATAAAATTAACCAAAAGGGAATATCATTCGTAACGTAATAATGGACTTTTCTTGCAAAACGCGTAGAACATAGGTCCTACGACAGTCATGTCAACTGATGCCCATAGACGCAAGCGCCTATTTTAGAGCCCAGGAAAGCCTGAGCGCTTTACAGCGGAAAGGAAAGAGACAGACGAAAGAGGTGGTATATGCCGCTTGCTCGAGCTATATACAGGGATGGCCAGAATTGATACAATGGATAATGAGAAGAGAATTTATTAAAACTGTATCCATGTTAATTTTTATATTTGTCTGAGAAGTATAAGTGCATTATCAGAATGTAAGTTTTAATTTTAATGCTCATTTTTCACAAGTTTGCTTTTTTATTCAAAATGAATATTTTCTCACCTTTTTTTTTTTTTTACAGAAAAGTGAAATTTTCAGATGTTTATTTTGTAGTCTTACTGAAACAATGTTTTCTTAAATCTAATATATCATAAACACGTAATATTGAAGATAGTGTATTGAAAATTTTTTAGATATTCCCATGGAAAATGTTTGTAAGGAAAGGAATTAACAAAGCAACTACTGTTACATCATAAGCAAAATATATGTGCCCGTGTGTTGTAAAAACGTCAGCTCTATAGCTTCAACAGATTTCGAGAAAATAACTTAATATTCTGATGATAGGAAGTTGCGCACCAATATCACCTTAATAACATAATGCGATAAGAGTTTAGTTATGTAATATTAATTACAGTAAAAACATACACCTAGGTAACTTTGCTTTGTATTATAATATTGTTTTGATTACTTTATTGATTACTTTTATAAGGCTAAAGATACCATCAATATCAATTCCAATTTACTATGTTATACTCAATCTCTTTCTTTGGGATATCATTTTCTTTATGAATGATGTGTTTTATTCACTTCGTACAGTATAGTTGTACTACTATGGAATTTATGTGAATATTCCTTCTTAACTCTTTATTATGTTATGAACGTTTAAAACACAACTGTAATATTAAGAAATTGGTGTTAGTATTTTTGTTTTACAGACAATATAGAAAATATCAAACAGAAAGAAACCATATAAAAATAACGACATAAATTTTACGTTCCGTTTGAAGTTTGTACACCACTGTTTTTTTAATCTAACAGGCTGCTTATTCACGTATATAATTCTTCCTCCTTCCATACCTAGCGCTTCATGCCCGCGCACAACATCAAGGTCAGAAAATGTGCTTGCTTTGACATCACTGGCCTACGGTGTAATGAGAAGATTTGTTAAATTTGTATACTAAATTTCGTTTCCTAACGTCTCTCAATCTTCCCAAAACAATTTATTTTCTGATCGTAATTTTCTCTGCATAATTTCTGTCCTTCCCATGTTTTGTAATAAAGTAGCCTACTTATATTATGGAACCTAGACCAAAATTCCCGCACGCATACGTACGTACTTCAAGATACGCTAAAAGGCATTTATAATAAGCTGAGTTATTGTCTGTCTCATTACAGATGAATCCTCAACACGCAATTCCAACATTGGACGACAATGGATTTGGACTTGGAGAGAGGTAAGATGTCACTGCTATTATATTATTATTTCGAAATTAGTTATAAGATATCCACAGAGTAAATGTATTTTTTTCTCAATATAATTATAACTGAGAGATCATCATGTAGCCAAGAATTTTACTGGTAATATAATGGTAACTTAGTGACTTAAAGTACTCGAGGATTGGAGCTAGGTCAATGGATGAACAGAAAGGAGTGGCGTTTGGTTTCCGGAAGACGGCGACAATTGTTATGACACCGGAATGACTGAAAAGTAATAGTACATTATGCAACGAGCCTATAATGGTAGTAATTAAGACGCGAGTATGTTTATGAAACGAGCGCAAGCGAGTTTCATAATTTTCATACGAGCGTCTTAATTACCATTATTATAGGCAAGTTTCATACGATTTTTTATGCTCGACCATATTTCTAAATTGAAATTATTCATAAGTATTCATATTATTCTTATCTTACTGGGGAGCGGAAGTGACCTTGTGCAATCTCGTAAATTGTGAGATGTGCGCAGACGCGAAAGTATTGATTTTTTCCGAGGAACAAATATCATTGACCTTGATATAATCTAGAGAATAAAATGAACATTAATCTTGATATAACCTGGAAATTGATTTAGACATTCAAAAACGAGATGACAAATTGAATTTATTTGAATATTATTTACAATTGACGCTAATTATTATAGTAACAGAACATAACCTTCTGCGACAGTATTGGATTTCCAGCCTCCGTGACGTTTCGCTAGTTGTCTTTCGATTGCATATCCGAGAATAATCGATACTTGCGCTTTCATATTGCTTTTTGATTGATGGAAAACCTGAACTTTGATGAATAGGTGTACTTTAATGAGGTCCATTAAAGGGCTGCTACCAGGTGTATAATTACTACTTTTCGGCATGGTCGAGCATAAAAACATTTAGGAAGCGGCTTTTTTTTCGAAATTCATATAATACATACATATTTAAGATTTTATACATCTTATTTGTATGCATATTTCAAGCTAAATGCATTATAATCCGGGCTCTCCAGATTACACATTTTATTAACAGTAATAATTTCACTAACACAGTAACACTATGTAAACTGTAGTAATTATGTATTGTCGCGATATTACTCTTCATTGACATATTGGTCCGATAAGCATGAGTATATATAATTTGCCTTTAGCGATATGACTTGTTAAGTTAAAGCGACATAAAATAAATATATTACAAAACAAAATTCACTTTATGACTCATTCCAAGTGGTTATCATGTTGCTAAGTGAACTACAATCACGGCCTCTTGGATAGAGTCTGTTACCGCATCATCTTGTATTTGTAGAAACAGCAAGTCATCGTGATACACGAGTCAGACCAGCCTCCGAGACGAATAACAGCACGTTATGTAACCAGCCTTCTTATCTTGCGACGTCCGTTAGCAGAGCGACCTTGGAGTGAGTTGTACAGCAGTGGCAAAAAAAAAAAAACCGAACCGACCCTTGTAGCTGATTTCAGAGTCACAGATTCAAATGTTGCTAGTCACAAAACATATCCATCTTGTATAATTAATTGTAACACTGAAATTTATTGTATTTGTTCGATTCTTACCGTCTTTTGTTTCCTTCAGCGCCTCAAAGTTACAGACGAAAAAACTTTAAGAGTTTTATTTTCACCTGGCATCAATATTACATTTCTACCTCTATTCGGCAAAGATAACTGCTTATTTTTACATTAAATAGCAATACATACCTCTCACTATCCATATTAAAATTACCACAGTTTAACGCAATGAAGATTGCTACGATACCAAACCAGCAACAAGCTGTATGATAAATATTTCAAAATCTGAAAATGAGACCACTTTTGATGTCTGCCGTTGTCAAATCATAGAGAAGATCAAATAACACATGCATTATAATAACCTATCGGAGACAAACTAGACAATACAGCATTTGTTTAAATTCTTCAGCCGCGCCATTCTTCGCTACCTCGTGGACAAATACGCCAAGAACGACTCGTTGTACCCCAAGGACGTCAAAAAGCGGGCCATCGTCGACCAAAGACTTGACTTCGACGCCGGGCATCTGTACAATGGCTTCGTCACCTATTACGTGAGTGCCGCACTTTGTTTTATTTGAAAGCTATTTTGTTGTCAATGTATATTTCAGTTATTCTTATTGATTTAGTGATAGAGCCTTAATGGCAGGTTAAACGATAAATTCCCCCACATCCATCCAAGGCTAATGCAAATGTCACAGGAACACGCAGAGGTCACATCGCGGACAATTTTGGAATTAAGTATTTTATTGAGGAAGAACAGTTGTAAATGCATGCAATGAATTGTTATATTCTTTTACTATTTACCTAAATATGTAGGCTAATCGTATCATCACTACAATTCAGTGTATTTTAATTTAATTCATTTCGAATCTTGCGTACACTACTTTTAGCACTTGAATATAATTAATTAATTAGCTAGCTTTTATGCAACCCATCGCAACATTAACATTGCCTCAAATCACCTTCAGGAAGCCTTAAACATCATATGCCCTTGGCTTGAAAATTGGTGCATCACACTGAACTACAATAAATGCGAAGCAATGATATTTACTTTGTGTCGTCCTGCTAATCCTCCATACATAAATCTTTCAACCAACGTGATACTGTGGAAACCAAAGGATGAAGCTGTAAAATATCTTGGAGTGCACTTAGATCGCCGTCTATCATGGAAACATCACATCAACAACAAACTTAAATTGGCCTACTCAAGACTCGCTAAATTATATCCGCTCCTCAACAAGAAATCATCTCTAAAGCTACAAAATTGCATCCTATTTTACACATCTCTATTACGACCTCTGCTTTATGCCTGTCCTGTCTGGGGAGGAGCTGCAATAAGTGAAATTAAACACATCCAGTCATTTCAAAATAAAGTCCTACGAATTTCACTCAATTCTCCTTGGTTTGTCCGTAACAGCCAACTACACAGAGAAACTGGTATTGACACAATCAAACAGTTTATTCATTCACAAGCTAAGAAGTTCTATGACAACCTACAAAATGTTCCAGGCGCCGTCCATTACTCTCTCGGAAAGAAGTCCACATTTTCCACCAGAATCAAGAGCGACTTCCAATGGACCTCATATTATAATAAAAATTTATCATCACACCAACCTATGTAAACAATTATTTTTGTTCATTGAGGAGCCCAATCTAGGCTGCCCTCAATTCAGTGTCATGTATTGTATTTATAATTTTTAGAAATGATCTGTATAGCGCTAAATGCGCTGATCGATCAATAAATTGTTAAAAAAAATAATTAGCTAGCGGACTTACGCGTGTTAATTATGTAAGATTTATGCGGCTTACAGCTGTTTCAGTGCTTCACGCACCATCCTCAGAGCCTACTAGATCTCGACGTCATCTCGAACTTCTCTGCCTGTTATGTGTGTGTGTTTGATTGTTGAAAGGCGTTGAAGAGTGGAGTCAAATAGTGTGTGTATGTACTGAAATTGATCTGTGTGTTGAGAATTTGATCGAGGTGTGTTTTAGTGTGTTTGTATATTTCGTATTGTTCTAGTGTGTTGAGTTTTTGGATCTTGTATATGTAGGATTTCCATGTCCGCAATGCTAACCATACATACAATAACATAAATGCGGACATGGAAATCCTACACATACAATCCAAGAACCAAAAACTCAACACACTAGAACAGTACGAAATATACAAACACACTAAAACATACCCCTATCAAATTCTCAACACACAGATCAATTTCAGTACACACACACTATTTGACTTCGCTCTTCAACACCTTTCAACAATCAAACACACCCACGTAACAGGCAGAGAAGTTCGAGATGACGCCGAGATCTAGTAGGCTCTGAGGATGGTGCGTGAAGCACTGAAACAGCTGTAAGCCGCACAGATCTTACATAATTAACACGAGTAAGTCCGCTAGCTAATAAATTAACTAATTTAATTCTTTCTTTTTCAATTAGCTTTCGCCATATTTTCTTCTTTTTACATGATCTTTCTCTTTATCTTCTTCATCATCTCCTACTTCGTCAGCTTTTCTTCATTTCATTCATCTTTGTCGTCATCTTCTTTATTTTCTTCCTCTAGATCTATTGGGTTGTTGCAAAACTTCGTAGCATTTTTTCGTTGTGACATAAGTTTTTATTTGGGATGTATAGAAGACAGAAATTAAACGGTAATACATTCCCCTCTGTGGAGTTGACGGTCTCCCATGAGGCGTCTCCCCAGATGGCGGATAGGGAAACGCTCACCAGATATGCTGGTACCGGAGAAATAAAATACCATTTCCTCCTCTCTCCTCATTGATTGAAGCATGCATCATGAAACTATTTTTGTTAATAAATTGTTATTTCCCTAAAAACGATTTGTTAGAGAAATAATAATACATCCACTTAGAATAATTAAAAGACATAGGCTATATTAACAACTACTCTTTCAGAGGTAGCCTATGTATTTTGAGTTTAAAGTATGAACGTTATAATAGTAAGTGTGTATAATGTACATATTTGCTCTTCTATTTTGTAAGTAATTCTAATTTATTTTATTCTTGTACCGCATCTTTTCGCTTTCATAATCTTCCCTTTCCTGGTCATCACAATCTCCCATTCCTTGTTTTCACAATTTGCAATCAAAAGAAGTCTGTACATGTATGTTATTTCCGCAGCTGGTCCCCATCTTGAACACCGGAAAAGTGGGTGAGAAGTACTGGCTGGACAAGCTGCAGGAAAACTTCAACATTCTCAATAACATTTTGGAGGGCGAAACCTGGGTCGCAGGCAACTCCATCACTATCGCTGACTACGCCATCGCTATCACAGTGAGCACTGTCGAGGTAAGGCTACATCATCCGGATGACGTCAAATCAAAGCAATAAGAGACAAGGGCACACCCTTCACTGGCTTTTCGAGAGCCGGACGTGGTTTGTTTACAAGTGCACTCGATATATTTCCGAACTGCACTTGTATTTATTGCACCATCAAACATACATGCGCGTGTCACTGAAGATCACTGCTTCCATGCCTGTTGAGTCAGTCTGTCAAACAGCGTCAGATTGTCTTTAAGAACTGATGTGAAGAATGTATGTATATAAGTATGTATGTATGTATGTATGTATGTATGTATGTATGTATGTATGTATGTATGTATGTATTTATTTATTCATTCACACTGCAATGGGTATATACCCGGTGGCAGTGGTAACTAATTACACTCAATAATGACAATAATAAACTTATTAATTAAAAATACAATTAATAATAATACTAATAATAATTAATACTAACAGTAATTTATAATAATAATAATAATAATAATAATAATAATAATAATAATAACAGGGAACATCCTAAATTAAATGAAGCACGATCACTTAAAATAACATTTAAAGTAAATCTAATTTGTATCTTAAACCTAAGTTCGAACTAAAACCCACGAGTATGATATGTTCATATCTGCACAAGTACCTTTCAACATTACACTCATTTCGCTGTCAACTCATTCACTGCACTGGAACTGCGACACATTTCACTGATTCTATCCTGATTTCACTAACACTTCAAAAACATTTCACTGTTCAAATACTTTGCACTGCCACTATAAACTATAAAGCTTCACTGACAGGAACACGTTTCACTTACACAACACACTTCACTGACACAACACACTTCACTGATACAACATAATTCTTCACTGATACAATACTTCAATAACATAGTATCATTTACACCCTTTAATTACCGTCTATTAGTAAGGTCCTTAAGCCTATTTTTAAATACATTTTTTGTTGTTGGTAAAGCCTTTAGTAAGTCTGCAGGTAAAGCATTCCAGTCCCTGATAGTACGATTGAGAAAAAAAACTTTCCAGTGTCCGTCCTTTGTCTTCTTTCCCTCAGTTTATATGAGTGGTCGTTCCTTGAACAGAGAAAAATTGTCTCCGACACCGGGACTCGAACCCGGGTTTTCAGCTCTAAAGCTGATGCTTTAGCCACTAAGCCACACCGGATTCTAGTTCCGAAGCAACATTAATTACCGACGTTAATTTTGTCAGTTTCAGTCCAATAATGTCCCAGTTCCCGGCACGAAAGTGAGAAGTGTCAGTCACTCTTCTCCTCGGACTGGGTGTATGACCCTCGTCTTGGTATCTGCATTCTTCCCTTTTCGGAGAACTCGCGCCAAGCTGACCATATGACCATTGAATTTAGTTATTTTGAATATCTATTAGCCTCTTGGTTACAAATAATCATGGAAATGAAGACGGAAGAGAGAAAAGGGTTCAATACTTAGAGGAAGATAATAATAATGATCACGATTATGTTGCAGCTGATGGGATTCGACATCAGCAAGTATTCCAATGTCACCAAGTGGTACGCGAAAGTCCAGAAGGCCATCCCCAGCTACAAAGAAATCAACGACGAAGGCAGCAAGCAACTGAAGGAATTCTTCTCTCAATTCCAGAAGTGAATCAACACAAACCACCCACATTTTTATAACGTGTTCTGTTATTAAATAAAAGTGTATCTTTTGTATTGCCTTGGCTATTTTATTTACTAAATTGATGCACTTCTTACCTTCTGTTCACATTCCCATGTTCCATAACTGACACGGAAACGGTTTGTAAGTTCTTAAATAGCTTATGGAGGATGTCATTTAAAGGCTTCCTTCCATTTGCTCCTCAATCTTCATCCTCCTGTTTCTTATCCTCTTACTCCTACCCTTTGTCAGTTTCTTTCTGTTCCTCGATCATTTGCTTCTTTTCCACATCCCCTTTATCTTCTTGCTTTTCGCTCACTTCTTCCTCCTGATCTTCGCTCCTTCCTCCAATGGATCTTTGCCCACTCTTTCCACTTGTTCCTCGATCTTCTTCCTCTGTTCCTCATCCTCTTCTTCCTCCTGCTCTTCACCCGCTTCTTCCTGCTGCTCTTCACCCACTTCCTCCACCTACTCTTCACACACTTCCTCCATCTGCTCTTCACACACTTCGTCCACCTGCTCTTTACACACTTCCTCCACCTGCTCTTTACACACTTCCTCCACCTGCTCTTTACACACTTCCTCCACCTGTTCTTCACACACTTCCTCCATCTGCTCTTCACACACTTCGTCCACCTGCTCTTTACACACTTCCTCCACCTGCTCTTTACACATTTCCTCCACCTACTCTTCACACACTTCCTCCACCTGTTCTTCACACACTTCCTCCACCTGTTCTTCACACAATTCCTCCGCCTGCTCTTCATCCACTTCCTCCACCTACTCCTCACACACTTCCTCCACCAGCTCTTCACATACTTCCTCCACCTGCTCTTCACACACTTCCTCCACCTAGTCTTCACCCGCTTCCTCTACCTAATCTTCACACACTTCCTCCACCTGCTCTTCACACACTTCCTCCACCTACTCTTCACACACTTCCTCCACCTACTCTTCACTCACTTCCTCCACCTGCTTTTTACCCACTCCCTCCACCTACTCTTCACACACTTCATCCACCTGCTCTTCATACACTTCCTCAACCTACTCTTCACCCACTTCCTCCACCTAATCTTCACACACTTCCTCCACCTGATCTTCCGACACTTCCTGTTAGAGCCTCCTGAAAGTTGGACATGAACGTGAAAGTTGTGGGGGTGTAAGCATGTAAATATCTAGGGAAATGGTACTAAATGTATTATAAGTGAATTGTAGTACTGTCGGTGACTCAGGAGAAGACGAGAACGGACTGAGGAGGAAGGGATGTGAACAGATAACGTAAGACAACACGTGCAATATTTGTACTGCAGTAAGCGGAAACATTAAGTCTCCTTCTGTTCAACTTAGCTTTAATTTCCATACGCATTGTTACTCATGTTTCCTGCACGAGTAATAACCTGGCTACTGGGATGCTTATCTGAGCGATGTTTATAATAATCAACAGCGATAGTCAAGAAGGTCACATTCTTTCCGCTCGTCTTCTCCTGAGTAACGGACAGTATATTCATATTATTATCACCGTACTAAAACTGGTTTTCAAAGACCCCACTTTCTGCAGCAATGGACGTAGTCGCCCGAGAGTGAACTAGGCGCATCAACAAGGTACATAATATACTAGTAGTGAATTAAACAACATTGTCGACAGTGGATCCAATTCGCAGTTCATTGTGAATTTATGTGAAATATTCTGTCGATCCAGTGCCAGTTATTTAGGCCTACAGTACAGTATAATTCTAAACGCTCGAGCGAAGTTCACAAGAATCTGTGTTACGGAAGCAAAACTATTCAAAACCAGACACATGTAGACCTATGATTATAGGAACTCTTCTTCACAATTATTTCAGTAATCAGTTCCTAGAATACAGCACGATCTTTGTTAATCGCCTTGCATTAACTCAGTGTTTCACTCGCGTCTTGCAAAAATTGGCAACAATGTACGTACACTCAAGTATGAACCTCGACGAATTTAAATGCATAACACATTCAGATAAGAGTCAGCGTGAAAAACACAGAAGCAGATAAGTCCTGTTGACTTCGTAGGAGACAAGTTACTCAAGAGCAATTGTAGATAATTGGATCTGTAGCAGGGTCATTGCTAGCATCAGTGTGCGGCCAGCAGCTGACATAGTACCAACATGACGACCGTGCTGTACCATGCACCTCGCAGCGCCCCTTGCAGGGCTGTGCGTCTACTCGCCAGGGCGCTGGGGGTGCAACTGAACCTCAAACCTATAGAGACACTCAAGGGAGAAACCAGAACACCTGAATTTCTTAAGGTATTATTATTATTATTTTATTATTATTATTATTATTATTATTATTATTATTATTATTAAGCTGTGGATTTATGCCTATATGCCTATTTTAATCCTCAACCTGAAGACGCAAGCCTTTAGGTTACATATCCATTTCAAGACTTTGTGAGTATTATATGCGAATTCTATAGTGCCTATAATTGCCTATTTCACTAGTAAATGCCTATTTGCTTATAAATGCCTAAAAGTTTCCTAAATACCCGTATTATATATTATATTTAAATTTATTGACTATTCTATCGATTTTTTTTAAATCTGTAATTTTTTATCCATCAGTAAATATTATCCTCGCAAACCCAAAGCTAACATCTGATCTTGCTTTCATCAAAGCAAACTTTGGAAAGCTGCCTGCTTACATAACGAAACTGGAAACGAGGAGTATTCCACGCCACAGTGCTGTGCAAGTTATGAAGGAAGTAGAAACTATTCTTAAAGAAATACCAAGTAGGGAGAAACAATGAGAAATAAGTAGCCTATCTGAAAATTGTGAAAAGAAATCCTGGTTGGGAGCAAGTGTTATTGCTGATTGGAAATGACATTGACATTACTGCGTTCCCACTGGTTTGGTCCTCAGCTGAGACTGGATCCCTGAAGTATTGCCTCATCACTTCATGTGAAGTGGAGAGAAGTTTCTCCCAATTTAATAATATTCTTACAGACAACAGGCATCAGTTCTCATTACAACATTTGGAGGAATATTCAGTTATTCACTGCCATAATGGCATTACAATAGAAACTAGTGTATAATGCTATGCTATGGTCGTGTTAGCCATTAAGAATTAGAAATTGTTAATGCCTTTTTAAATGCCTATTTTAGAATTTTGAATGCCTATTTTGCCTGCCTATTTCAACTGTTTAGTGCCTAAAAATCCGCAGCTTAATTATTATTATTATTATTATTATTATTATTATTATTATTATTATTATTATTATTGGTGTCGTAATTATTCTCCAGAAATCTACACCAAAGACGGGACAACTTTCTTTTACTTCACTGGATTGTGTTAGTTGTATATAGTGATTAACATGTGGTTTAAAACATACTATTCCTACTCCATAACATTAAATGCAAGATTCAATCATTCTCCTACCATCAATTAATGTTCTTTCAGTTTCTAAATTTGTTTATCATTATTATTATTATTATTATTATTATTATTATTATTATTATTATTATTATTATTATTATTACTATTACCACTACTAAATTATTATGAAGATTTATTCAGATAGGTAAAGTTATGACGTCTAAAATAAAACAAACATGTTTTAGTCCTTTACGAAACAAACATATATGCCTATCATTTCACATGTTTATAACAGAATGTCCCTTTGTTGCAGATGAATCCTCAGCACTGCATTCCTACAATCGTTGATAATGGATATGTACTCTGGGAGAGGTTAGTACAGATTTATTGCAAATTTATTCTACAAAATGGTAGTTTTATCTTTTTATCTGCTGGGGTAACGTTTGGCGCTGGACCCTGAATTCATTTCGCTGGCATCTTCACCTTTAACTCAGACGCTAGATAACCATAGCAGTTGATAAAGCATCGTAAAATAACTAACAAAAAGTTATAATTTATCTTATCATGTAGTCGTACAAATATATTAATGCATGTTCTTATTTATTTTTCATATCTTATCTCGTTTTTTGTTGATGCAGATAGGCTTACATAATACTTACATAATCGCAGCGACAGCAATGATTCCGTTAGTAAATAGGAGAGTTCATAATATTATCTACATGACTGTCAATTCAAAGAGTAAAATGATGTCATACTGCACACTTTTGTTAGAAACTTCACCTTAGCAACTGGGATGTAAGCTGATTAAATGCTACCTGAGTTCAGTCAAACCTTCACTTAACGAGCATCTTAGATATTGATAAAGTTATTAAGTAGAGATGTAGTTCACACATTCTTAAAGTCTGCATTTATTACGGCAAAACATAAACATAATCGCCGTCATTTTCATTAAATTTTACCAATTGATATAAAACGGCTTCTGATTGAAAAAATTAAAATACCCAGACAATGGCAAACTCAACTCAAACTCAACAGAGACATCGTTTAAATCAATTAATCAGACAAGAAGTGTTATGGATCAATACCGAATAGCCCATATAAAACTTTAACAGACATCGTAAAGTGAAGTGGGTAGGCATTAGATACATACGTACTATAACAGACATCTGTCTATTATTTCTCCATTAGACGCTTCTCAATGGAAAGAAACCAAACGTACTCTTCACGAATCTACGATAATACTATCTCTACAAAAATACAATATCTATTTTATGAGTGATGCTTAAAAATGTGTAGTTTTTGCAGACTATTTTCAGTCAACTTTTAATGGGAACCCAGTCATTGATATTCAATTCAATTCCAAGACTAAAAAAGTGCCTAAAATATACTACAATATGATTTACTTCACCTGGTGAAATACGTTAAATCTGCCAAAAATTAATTTCGAAAAAAGCTCCAGGTCATGACACCATCTCCAACATTATTCCTTGCATCTCTCTTTGACGCCCTTCTTCGACTTGGATATTTTCCTAATACCTGGAAGCATGCCGAAATCATTCTTCTTCACAAACCAGGTTAACCTTCAAACCTGCCTTCAAGCTACAGTCTGCTTCTTTCACTCTTCAAGATCTTTGAAAAAGTAATCATAAACGTCTATCTGCATTTCTAGAAGAAACATCAGCAATTCTCCCCTATCAATTTGTATTCAACAAAGATCAGTCTACAACTCATTAACTTCTAGTTACAACAGAACACATAGCTCAAGCTTTCGAAGCCAAACAATATACTCGTACCTTAGCAGCATTTTTCGACTTCAAACAAGCTTTCGACAAGCTTTTATCCTTTAACAGAAAGTCATCTCTACAACGTAATATTACAGTTCCATTATACCCTTCGTTATTCCGCCTCTAATCACTTAAGCATGTCCAATTTGGAGTTGTGCAACGCCAAACAAAATTAAAAAATTACAGTATTTTCAAAACAAAGTATTACGAGCTGCCGTTAATGCACCATGGTTTGTCCGAAATTCAAAACTACATTGAGAACTGGGATTATACACAATACAAGAATTCATCCGTAGGCAGACAAAAACATTCTTATCACACCTTAACAATGTCTCAGGAGCAGCCTTCTTTTCTCTTCGGAAAAAATACACTCAACCCACAAGAATCAGAGCTGTCTTCCATAGAACATTCTACTAGACCCTTCAAATTCATCTGATTAAAAAGACATTCATTCATTCACAGTGTTCTGCCCAAGGACAGGTATTTCACTGCAAACCCAGCATTCTCCAGTCTTTTTTATTATCTGCCTTCCTCTTTGTCTCCGCATATGATCCATATATCTTGATGTTGTCTATCATCCGATATCTTCTTCTGCCCCGAACTCTTCTCCCGTTCACCATTCCTTCTAGTGCATCCTTCAGTAGGCAGTTTCTTCTCAACCAGTGACCCAGCCAATTCCTTTTCCTCTTTCTGATCAGTTTCAGAATCATTCTTTCTTCATCCACTCTTTCCAACACAACTTCGTTTCTTACTCTGTCTGTCTATTTCACACGCTCCATCCTTCTCCATATCCACATTTCAAAGGCAATTATTCGCTTCTTTGTACTTCGTCGTAGACATAATTTTATAAATTTATCAAGTAATTGTTTTGAAATATTCTTTTTTCTGTCGCAGAGGAACCTATAAATTACCTGACCTCCGTCCTGTTATTTATTTATTGTTACATTATTAAATTTATTTTCTCATAGATCCGTATAACGCTACAGCGCTGAACGATCAATAAAATCTATTTTTAAAACAATTCATTGAATCTAACGTATTTTCTTGTGTATAAGAAGCATTCCTGTATAAGAGAAACTCTTGAATTTTTATAAATAATGATTGTAGTTATACGGTTTCCATTTGTGGCCATTTCGCGGTACCCTGCGATGTGCACACTTTCCTTTGCAATCGTTTCTTCGAATTCATGGCAATAATCATTTTTGATTATCTGAAGTAACGTTCCGGAACTCCATTGTCATGTTTTTCAGCATACGCACAAATGGCGGTTTATATTCTGCAATGTATGCAGCCTTTTATTCTCCATTTTGGTCTTCCTGAGCATTTTTTTCTCAAATCTAGTGCGTTTTTTTGTATGTCACTAACAAATTCAGTAACCATTATTAAATTATACTGTCAGTAAATTAGATCTATTGTTGAATTCTCATTCTTAATGCAATGGCAAACCCCTTAACTTGTCATTATTCGTCCTGACTCTACAAGTGTGGCTAATAGATGTCACTAGTGCTGAGAAGCGTAGATTACATAGACTATCCAGAATGCAAGAAAGGGAGGATTACCATAAGAAGACATTGTATAGTTAGGGCATGGAATCTAAAATAAGAGGATATTGCTAATACAAAAGAGGACATTTTATAAATTTGCCTGCATAAAATTAAAGCTAAATCTCACCTCAGTTTTCTCGCTAGTTGCAGAATCAGTATCTGGAACCCACTTTGTATAAAAGAGTCTAAAGCAAGGCTGCAAAATTGTGCTCTAGTTGTGGCACACGTCACAAGCCGAAACACGTGACTCATCCCTTTCACCCCCACATGTCATTGGATATGGTAGAGGAGAGGAAATACGTATTGTGTGCTTGTGGACGTCACAGATACATAATTCAAGGTCGGGGGCTTGTGGACGGGGAACAAATTCTTTTCCCATGCTTCCACCCCTCTCTTCCCCAGTTCTGCATCCCTGGTCTAAAAAGATGAAAAATTTTAAAGTATGGTTTATTTAACAACGCTCGCAACTGCAGAGCATATGTCAGCGTCGCCGGTGTGCCGGAATTTTGTCCGCAGGAGTTCTTTTACATGTCAGTAAATGTACTGACATGATCCTGTCGCGCTTAAACACACTTAAATGCCATCCATCTGGGCTGGGATCGAGCCCGCAACCTCGAGCACAGAAGGTCAGCGCTATACCGACTACGCTACCGAGACCGACTAAAGAGGTGAATTTCTATCTTTTAACAAGTAGAACAATTTCACACATGTCCTTGAAATCATATCTCATCACGATGATACTTATTTTAACCCAATGAATCCAATATGTCCCTCTTATACCTGTATATGTACATTATGAAAATGTTGGAAGCAAACGAACAGATTCATCTCTAACTTCATCTACTATTAAACTACGCAATCAATTTGGCTTTCCATTAATTTCTGAGGTTGCATCTTAAGCTATGTTATCGGCTGCTATTCTAATAATTTGTTTTCTATTTGAGGTGAAATACATTTTGCATTATTTGGAAGACTATTCATATTCATGTTATATAATATTGGGTTTTCTAATTTAAGCATTTGTAACAGTTCCTTTATGTTTCCAATATTAATTCCAACTACTGATATCTAACTATAGCCATCATTCTCGCATGATTTCAGCCATGCTATCCTCGGCTATCTGGCAGATAAGTACAGCAAGGACGACTCTTTATACCCTAAGGATGTTAACAAACGAGGCCTTGTGAACAACAGGCTCTTCTTCGACATTGGAACATTGTACGCAGGCTTCTTCGGCTATTACGTATGTATACTCTTATATGCCTATAGCAAAACAATCAAATAACAGGAGTTGGATGCCTAGGCCTGCACTAGTTATACAGAGTGATTCACGAGGAAAATTAAAAAATTTGGGATGTGAATTCTAAGTCATTCTGAGTGAAAAAAGTGCATATAAACATTGGTCCGTTTTCGAACGATGGCGGAGCTAGATGCATTTTTTTTTTTTTTTGTTAAAACGTCTCGCCCCAATGTGAATCAGACGTTACCATATGCTGCTGACGTGAGATGTGAGACAAGGTCACGGATCGCAATGAATGACGTAACATTGGAATCTGCATTGTGAGCGATGTGGATAAGATAAGTTCATTCACCTCACAAACCGGGTGATGGGGCATTACAAATGTCCAACTCTCCCGAGCAATGAGCGCGAATCATGCCCGAGCGCAACAGTGCATTGATACAGGAGGAGGTGCCTTTGAAAATGTGCAAAAACATCGACCCCGACATCTAGAATATTACGTATGTATGCATACGCGAATATAAACTTTAAATTTGTGCGTTATCTGCCTCTAAATGCGAGTTAGTACAATTGAATCCTAGAAGTTTTTTTCTGAAATCAAAGAGCCATATTTCCGTAACCGTTCGAAAACAGCCCTATATTCATAGGAACTTTTTGACTCAGAATGGCTTCAGAATTCACATCCCAAATTTTTTACCTGTGTTTCAGTGTATACCATAACGAATTTGCATAAACTTTGTGAGTTGCGTCATGTGTGCGATAAGCGCCTCATATTCTGCAGGACGTAGGCCTACAATAATTGTAAATAATTATTATTTTCCCCAGAACGTGTTCAGGATCTGGCTATATGTTTTACATTATGGTTCGCATGTTCGTAATACGTACTACGCGCCCAAGTTAAATCTGCGTCCGGAAAGAATGTGAATCACCGTTCCCTCTCTCTCTGGCCTTTGCGACCTATGAGTAAATATTAAGCTGATAAAGAGATGTTTAATGTTCGTGCCAGCGAATTGTATGAGATAGGATGAATACACATGTATAAGAGGTGCTGAAAGTGTTGTACCCGTATAAATACTGTGAAAGTGTTGTTATTATGCACTGTATTTCTTACACACATTCTATACATTATCTCATTGCATTATCTCTTGTAACATGACCTCATTCACAGACGAAACAGTAGGTTGTATACTAACAACTAGAGCAATTAGAGCTACTAGCGCTCGTCTCTTGCATTTTCGGGACGCAAATTTAACTTGGGGGCGTAGTATGTACAGTAGTGACAAAAAAAAACCGGACCGACGGAATAATCAAAGTCCCCGAAATGAGCCACTGTGCATGCCACGCCCGCATTCACAAGATAGCGAGTAATCTATTGAAATTGTTGTAGTTTCGACTGCTGACGTAGCCCATTTCGAAAGCCATGTTCTGGGAATAATAAGTTAATTAAGTAGTAAAATATCGCTGCAATCGAAAAGTATTGGGAATAAATTTGAACAAGGAACAAAAAAAAGTTTCCTTTCCAGGCAGGATTCGAACCACGAAAGTCTTAGTCACCAGTCTATCGTGCTGTCACTGTGAACAAGGCTCTGAAATCAGCTACAAGGGTCGGTCCGGTTTTTCTTGCCACTACTGTACAGTCAGTGAATGAGTGAGTGAGTGAGTGAGTGAGTGAGTGAGTGAGTGAGTGAGTGAGTGAGTGAGTGAGTGAGTGAGTGAGTGAGTGAGTGAGTGAGTGAGGCTATTTTTATCCCATGAATGGCTAAGGCCTCCTAAAAGGGAAAGCTTGATTGGAAACTCATGTGGTGTATTTAAATGGGAGCATTCACAATAGTTAATTGTGAATGCTCACATTCAAAAACACATATTTTAACATTATTTCCGTTCTCGTTCTCGTTGTCGTTTACGTTCCCGGTTTATTGTGAACCAGCTTTAACACGGGACACGCAGCTTAAAGTCTCTCCCGGAGGACTTGCGCTCCAGATTTCTGTGTCCTGAAAATCTCGCAACCCCTGGGTCTAGAGGAGAGTGCTTTACTCCTAGACCAATGGGGCGACACTTCTACTTAATTAAGAAATCTATTTAATTTCTAATATTTTTCTACCCATAAAATATATTTTACTTTTATGTATTTTGTTAAGTTTTAAACAATAATTAACAGCATTAACATTAAGTATATTTTGTTACACCAGGTTCCAGTGCTTCGTACTGGAAAACTTGGCGACCCTTCTTTCAAAACCAAGATAGATGAGGGTTTTGAACTTCTGAACACGTTTCTGGAAGGAGAGAACTGGGTTGCCGGAAGCAACTTGACCATTGCGGACTACTCCATTGTTGCCACCGTCGCCAGTTTTGATGTAAGCGAACCAAATTCTTAAGGAAGGAAATGGGTGAAATTTTGACCATTTTTGGTCAAAAATTTCTTTTTCATTTTATTGCATAAAATTAATCTGTAGACCCTAATGTATGAGTCTGCAAAGTTGCAGTCCCATGTCACGCTCAGAACTGTCATTAATTACGCTATATTTAAATCGCTGAGCTCTTTAAATGCCTGGCATGTATACTTTCAAAGTGAGTTTTTTTAATTAAATTTTTTGCTCCTTTCTATATATTCAAAATCTAAAGGTTTCTACAATTTTCAAGATATCAAGCTGAAAATTTTTCTGCATGTTCTATAAAGTACGGTTAACAAACTAGAGCATCGGATGTTTGATTTGTTAATTATTTTTCAAATAAAAAAAAATAATTTGTTTAACAATATGCACTAGAAGATTTAAAAAAAATTACTTTTGACAAAATAATAATTTTTTCTCTATTCTAAGGATGTATTTCTGAAATATGATGCTTAGTGATTTTCTAGGTACATCAAAGATGCTATTTTTTTTCTAGATCATATACCTACTTAATATTTGTAAGAGGAGATAAATATTGATAAATGCCCCAATTTTTTTTAGAAAAAGGGCATAATTCAGAAAATATCTGGGTGACATGCATGAAAATTTGTAGCATATATATATATATATATATATATATATATATATATATGAAATATGTGTGCCAAAAATGACCAACTAGCTCAAAAGCTACACAAATTAGAAATTTCACCTATCTCCTCCCTGAAAGAAAACTAATAATGAAGTTACACAGATACTGGTGGCAGCACAGGCAATTTTTGGTCGGCGGCCTCAAGTGTTCACACATAGAAGGGACAATCTTTGACTCCACATTACACTACACAAACACCCCCCCCCCACAGGAAACAAAACAAGAGGCGCCAAGACCAGCAACGACCAGTTCTGAAGAAGACCAATAACAGGTCGACTGATTCAATTCTTCCGAACAAACGTAACTTGTTCTACCGGCCAAGAACGACCGTTCTTAAGTAAAAATAAAGTAACTTAGACCTATTTGTGAACACGAGTCCGATCCTTATTAAAGTCTGACTTATAACAATTTTAATCTTATAAAATAGCTCAAACACATTTTCTCAAGGAGGGTCTATACAAAGAAGAGCACACAGAAATCAAATCAAATTATGGTTTATTTAACGACGCTAGCAACTGCAGAGGTTATATCAGCGTCGCCGGTGCGCCACAATTTTGTCCCGCAGGAGTTCTTTTACATGCCAGTAAATCTACTGACATAAGCCTGTCGCACTTAAACACACTTAAATGCCATCGACCTCGGCCAGAATCGAACCCGCAACCTCGAGCACAGAAGGGCAGCGCTATACCAACTACGCTACCGAGGGCGACAGCACATAGATGTGGTCTTTTCCATGTATACCTTCCTTCAATTAATTGATTGTATACGTTTATAAACAAAATTATATAAACCGATAGGAATGAAAAAAATTCAAAGTAGGCCTGCCTGACATAGTTAAATGTCGAAAGTTAACTGATACTAATAACAATATATCTTTTCAGGTTCTTGGTTACGAGGTCAACAAATGGAAGAACGTATCAGAATGGTACAAACGAGCCCAGCAAACCATGGCAGGCTACGACGAAATCAACGGAGAGGGCTGTCGGATACTTAAACAGTTTTTCGATCAATTGTTAAAATAAAAATACATTGCAAGGCCTGAAAAATTAAGGTTCATTGAACTTTAAAACAATTATACTAAATTCACTGTTCTTTGGGTGTTGAATTCAAAACTGAGCTCAGGTTTTCTCTATCACTTATCAATTTCCCAAATATTTGGTTGGACGTTTTAGCTAAATTAATGTAGCGTTAGTGAATTTAATGTTTCTATTATGTTTCTAAATGACTATTACACTTTTACTACGTCATACTACTTTTGACCAATAAAACCGTACGAAAGGATGTGTTTCAAATAATCATGGCTGTTTATCGCTACAACTTTATCACTTCCCTAGCATTTGTTTATTTTATCACTTTCCTAGCATTTGTTTCTTTGTTTGCCAACATTTAAAATTGCAATTTCTTTATGGCACTATAAAACATGCTTTGCTATCGTCATTTGTTTACCGGATAGATAGTCGATAAAAATGGCGGCTCCGTTCAAACGTATTGGTGAAGCTAATATATGTGAAATATAATTTCAGTAAGTCAATTAATATTTTATTGTATTAGAGTACTTTATTTCTTAGTCGTTATTGCACTCCACACGACGACAATGGCAATACACGACGTGTGTTATTGAGAAGAACAACAATGTACTCTAATTTTAATTAATGTTCAAAATGCACTATGTGCAGAACAAAACTGTCAGTTCTCAGTTCACAGTTCGTTTGCCTTGGCTAGTTCTTCTAGCTCACTCTTCAACTTCACTGCACGTCGAACCACGGTCTTACGGCTACGGCCCACGACACGTCGAACTCAGGTCTTCCCAGTTGCGGTCCACCACACATCGAACCCCGGTCTCGAAGGCTGTTTCCTTGCTCGCTCGAAGACTCACTTGTAAACTGACTCTTCTGCGGCACTCACGGTGTTATTTATTAAACCACATGTTCTGGAGTCTTCGATTCGCGTGCCTTTCAGAATCTGTGAGAGAAATCTGCTTCGAGATGCTTCCTTACTTTTTCCGCTCCGCACCGTCACCGTAGTACTCCTCCCCCTTCTCCGCACCGCGGCTAGCGTCAGGGGTTCGTGTTTCCGTTTCCCCGCGCCTTCCTTCTCGCTAGATGCGCGCGCAACTCCCTGACGCGACCAGAACAATCCAGAGGGGTGCCACAATAATATAGCATTAATTTTGTACACTGTACAGAATAAAACAGTCCATGTTTTTCATTTCAGGGGCTAATTATCTTCATCATCAACTTCTTCTTCTTCTTCTTCTTCTTCTTCTACTTGTATTCCTGAAAGAACGGTTCTAGTCTGTCTAGTCTATCCATCTCTTCCTAAGGCGAACCAATGATATTTCGCCGTTTGGATGATCATCTAAAATTATTATTGTTCTAGGGATTCTGTATCTGGACATGGGGTTCACATGTTGACTCCAGGTTTGTTGATATTAATGGCTGTAATGATAAATCCGTCCAGTTGTATATTTCTTTGAAAGCAAAATAAGTTTCACTTCGACTATTTGCTGGGAAGATCAGTGGTGAGGTTGCCACCTTAACTCCTGAGCAAGCTCAGTATAGGATGTAATGGCTATACCGCCATGACTCGGTCCCCAGAGCCTCGTTTGTTCGAAAACGGGTTGCACCACGTGAAGGTGAGGATGGGATTTAGGTAGGAGAGGTTATGGATGGAATGCACTTCACTACCTTTTTGCAACCCTTAGGGATAAAATAAATGTTTAATAAATTTCCCATTGTTACCTATATATGCCTACCGTATACATAAAGAAGACAATGAAATGAAGATAGCATCACCTGCTACTAAAAATATATTTTATACTATTTTTATTCATATAATTTTCTATTATCGGTATAAATAATTTCTATCGTTTGCAGATTTACAAGAAATGCACAAAGTATTCAGTTTCTTTCATGAAACTGAATTAAATAGATAATCGAAAGCATGCATTTTCCCATTTTAATCTTTTATCAATAATTAAAGACAAGACTTAAATCGTTTTAGAATTAAATTCATGTCATTTCTTCCAACGCATTCAACCGACAAATATCCATACGATTAATGAACTCTGTACGGATATCTCTATCGTTTGCAGATTTACAAGATATGCACAAAGTATTCAGTTTCTTTCATGAAACTGAATTAAATAGATAATCGAAAGCATGCATTTTCCCATTTTAATCTTTTATGAATAATTAAAGACAAGACTTAAATCGTTTTAGAATTAAATTCATGTCATTTCTTCCAACGCATTCAACCGACAAATATCCATACGATTAATGAACTCTGTACGGATATCAAGAGCTGTACTTTCAGTAAGAAAGGGTAATATAATATTACAGAGTTTTTAAGCTAGATACCGGAATCTAAAAATACGAGATACATATAAAAACACTGTGGAAACAATTCAATACTTTTTATCTCAGATAATTCGAAACATTAAAACATATGGATAAGATACTTAGAAAACTTTTCTTACCATAACCAGCACCAATTACTTTCTAGAAGCGAAAAGACGTAGGCCTACCTGAAATCAAAAGAATGAAATATATTAGTTATTCATTGCGTTAAAATGTTATACTTTTAAAACAATTATGTATTCAACAACTATGGTATTAAGAAGCGTTTACATAATCGGTCTCTGTCGGGAATATATAGAACTTTTCTATGAACACTTTTCTGGATTCTCTTATTCCCACATTGTGTTAGATTTGCAGACTACGGATGGTTAGAAATGGTTTGCAGGTAGGTAGAATTCTTCAGTCTAATTACTCATGTAGAGGGATCATGAAACACATTTCGAAAACAATGAGACAATTTTTTTTAATCTATAACAACGTGAAATTAACATACTGGAGTAACGAGTGACGAAACCACCAGTATAAGAAAACAGCTTAGGACTATTTCCTGATTCCTTTGAACTTGTGATGGAGTGAAATGAAAAACACTCGTGCAAAGAACATTTTAGATGAAATATTGAACTCCTTACATAAATTTGGTTTCACAAGGATAAAAATGAGAACAGATAGTTACAATATTTATTATACAGTGTGGGCGGGAAATAACTAGATATTATTTATTAAATGGCTGATTAATTTTTAATATCGATAGAATCATAATGAAAATAGTGTGTACATTTAGGTAATTAAATAACTTAGGATTTAAACTTTTGCGAGTCGGCAGTATAGACGGTGGCTGTGAGAAGCTACGGAAGGGTTTGGATAGAAATTGAAAAACGCTATGCTGACGTCACAACTAGTAGGTCACGGCTCACTGCAAATATGAAGTCAGAAGACATCCAAGGATGGAAGCTCTATAGAAGCACTGCTCCTAAACTAGCAAGTATATTTATTTATTAATTTATTTTCCTAATAAAATTGTAACATAAAATATAATATATACAGAAAAACTTTAGCTCTCCCCTCGTCATGTCAGGGATTGCCGAACGGTTAATCAATTTAAATTAAGAATTAATACTTTTACACGAAATTGATTTGTGAGTGTTAGCCGATTTTTTTAGGTTGTTCTGTGTTTATAAATTGTCATTTAGGCCTATCATAAAGTAGAATTAAGATATGAATTGTAAATAACTTAATTATGTATCATGTTTAGTTAATATCTCATTATAGCCCATGTAAGCTTGCTAATGTGCATGAAAATTATTTTTGTGCGAGATCGTGCGTATTTGCTTGTTTTCCTCACAGAATCAATACGCGGTAAGTGTGAAATACCACATTGAGTATTCCCAACGTAACACACATAACAATTTCCCTCTTCTTACCGCTTAAGCGCGACATTCATTTTACTGCTTTAGGCTTTTAACATATTATTTTTAGAGACGTTTAACATAGTAATAATTATAAATTGGAAACTTACCACTGCAATTTCACCTAAATTGCAATGTTAATTATTGTTTTTAAATATTTGCAAAAATTACGTAAAGTCTACTACTCCACGAAACTTATTGCATTCCTGATACAAGTAACATTAAGGAAGCCGTGAAAAAATCAACGAGATTCCAGATGCCGATGTTATTACTGCAATATGTTATATAAATAATATTGTTAAAATATTAAAATAAAAAATAAATCATTACATAACCTTACCGTTTGTTTTAAGTTCGCATTTATAGACTGGGGGAAAAAAAGACAGACGTATATCACGGCCTGCTGGAGTATAGTAAACACAGAAAATATTTTACAGCAAGAAAGATATTTTGGTGTTCCGAAGTTGGCGTCATTAAACAGAAACCAACATGGAGATTTCATTGCAACTAATTAGAAATTCGTCTTTCAGGTATGTAATAAACGATCTTCGCACAAAATAATGTACGATACACGAGCGGTATGTTTGTTTTCATGTTCTCGGAAATTAAAAAAGCTCAACTACGTTTCGCTTTTTCAATCTTTTCCTCGACCATGAAAACGTCAACATACCGCTCTTGTAACGTATATTACTATTATATTTAAGTATGACTTTACTATTTTTGTCATTGTTTCAATATGACGTATTTTACTTCTGGTAGTGTGGAAGAGAAGGCCTCATGGCCTTAGCAAAGAAAGAAAGAGTAGAACTCGTGCTCAGGGGCGGATTCCTGAATTTAAATTAGGAAGTATATAATACAATTTGCCTTATGTCTACTACAATAAGAATATATAAATTTAAATTGATAATTTTTTTATTTTTATGAAATCCATACATAACTTTTTTAATTTAATACTAGAACTATTATAATTGACAAGAATAGGACATTTAAATACAAATTTTTTACATATTCTCGGGCCTAAATTACTACTACGATTAAATACTGTAGCAGTGTTGCATTTTGGTTCAAACAATCTTAAAGAATTCATACCTTTTGTTTCATAACTATGAGAATACAATTAAAATTATATCGATTTTTATGTATGACTATTATTAATGCAATATAATATATTTGTCTTATGTTAAGAACATTCAAGTCTAAAAACAATTTCTGAGATGGAAAATCAATAGGTTTATGAAGACATATTTTAATTACTAGCCGTACCCGTGCGCTCCGCTGTACCCGTTAGAAATAAATATAAAGTAATTACATCATTAAAATAGGACATTTGATCCAGGGAACATTCGTGTTTGATAGAAGGATAAATCGTTCAATATGTTACTTAATTTAAATTGTATTTAAAATATTAAAATGCGATCATTTTGATCCAGAGACCACTCATTTGGTGCAATGACAATTCCTTTAACATGTTTCTTAATTGTTATTACCAATTATTTTTGGAAAAGCGAAAATTAATAGAAAAATTTTGGCTACAGATTTATTATTATGTTTATATTATATTATATTATATTATATTATATTATATTATATTATATTATATTATATTATATTATATTATATTATATTATATTATATTATGTAAAAAGTGTGTTGATGACGGATGTACTCGAGTTAGAAAGTTTTTAATTTGTTGTGGGAGCTCTTGAATCTCAGGAGAAACAACTTTTACAACAGCGCAACATAATCTCCTTGGCTCATTACCCAATTTTTTTGCATTGCATTTATTGCACATGTATTTTATGTATTTTAACACGATTCAATTGAGCATAGTTAAAATTTGAATTATAAAATAATGGATTGCTAAGCTAACGTACTATTACTGCATACTAAATCAATACACTCTCGTTGTTCGTTAATTCTCTGAGATAAAAATGAATATGTTCATAAACATCATTTTAAGAAATACAGGAAATGAATATACAGAATAACCTATCAAGTTTTCTGTGCATAAGAAGCTATTTTAATCTTACCTGTCTCAATTCACTTACAAGTTACTGTAATAACATTATAGCATTATGTCCATCTAGAGAAACTACACTTTCCAATGATGAAATAATAATTAATTATACAAATCGGTTAATTTAGCTTCCGATATTACTTCATACAAACAAAGAAACATTGTCTGCAGGCTATGTTTCATAGCTTTCGATTGTTGTGTCCAAGGCCCCTTACAGACGAAGTCATTTGTTTTATATTTCAATACACCGCCTTAGATGGCAGTTATTTTAATTTTAAAACTCATTTATCTCATTAAATATCAGTCCTATCAAATTTTTTAAGGAATAAAACTTATCTAAAATTATTTTTAAAGAAACTTTTGTTATGTAACATTTTTCATAAAAATCAATAATAAACGAGATATTTCGATTTATTTAATTCAGGCCCCCTTATAACGCCCCTTTTAAATAATATATTTTGAATGCCATATAGCCTAAAATCTAAGTTACAACGAACTTAATTTATATTCCAATTTTCATCGAAATCCGTTCAGCCATTATCGCTTGAAAAGGTAACAAACATACAGACAGACAGACAGACATACAAACAAGAATTTCAAAAAAGCGATTTTCGGTTTCAGGGTGGTTAATTATATATGTTAGGACCAATTATTTTTGGAAAATCGAAAATTACCAGAAAAATTTCGGCTACAGATTTATTGTTAATATAGATATAGATATAGATTTTCTTCTGTAATAAATAAAGTGGATTAAAATTGAATTTAAATAAGCTACCCCATCCTATAATTCCATACATAATAACGACTGAAATAAAGTTAAGTATATTGTGCTTAATAAACTTATTGACAAGTAATTCCTCAATAAAATAAAATAATATATTATTTTACGTAATTTATTACAAAGGTAATTAATGTGTTGGTTCCATTTTAAGTAATTGTCGAAAATTATGCCTCAATATTTAACTTCAGAGGACTCCTTAATAATCGGACATTTACACTGTATAACACAACAATCAGAATTATATATTATATTATATTATATTATATTATATTATATTATATTATATTATATTATATTATATTATACATTATATTATATTATAGTACATTACATTTTATGCTCGACCATGCCGAAATGTAGTAATTATACACCTGGTAGCAGCCCCTTAATGGACCTCATTAAGGTACACCTATTCATTAAAGTTCAGGTTTTCCACCAATCACAAACACCATTGTAGCAATATGAAAGTGTAAGTTTCGATTATTCTCGGATATGCAATCGAAAGATAACTAGCGAAACGTCACGGAGGCTGGAAATCCAATACTGTCGCAGAAGGTTATGTTCTGTTACTATAATAATTAGCATTAATTGTAAATAATATTCAAATAAATTCAATTTGCCATCTCGTTTTTCAATGTCTAAATCAATTTCAAGCTTATATCAAGATTAATGTTCACTTTACTCTCTAGTATATATCAAGGTCAATGACATTTCTTCCTCGGAAAAAAGCAATACTTTCACGTCTGCGCACATCTCACAATTTACGAGATTGCACTAGGTCACTACCGCTCCCCAGTCACATAAGAATAATATGAATACTTATGAATAATTTCAAGTTAGAAATATGGTCAAGCATAAAAAGTCGCGTCCACACCTGTGGAGTAACGGTCAGCGAGTCTGGCCGTGAAACCAGGTGGCCCGGGTTCGAATCCCGGTCGGGGCAAGTTACCTGGTTGAGGTTGTTTCTGGGGTTTTCCCTCAACCCAATACGAGCAAATGCTGGGTAACTTTCGGTGCTGGGCCCCGGACTCATTTCACCGGCATTATCACCTTCATTTCATTCAGACGCTAAATAATCTAGATGTTGATACAGCGTCGTAAAACAACCCAATAAAATAAAATAAAAAGTCGTATGAAACTTACCTATAATGGTAATTAAGACACTGGTATGAAAATTATGAAATTCGCTTGCGCTCGTTTCATAAACATACTCGCGTCTTAATTACTACCATTATAGGCTCGTTGCATAATGTACTAATATTATATTATATTATATTATATTATATTATATTATATTATATTATATTATATTATAGATAGGAGGTTTGTTACATTTTTAAGATAATGAGAATGGAATAATTATGTGTACTTGCATTTCAATGTATTGTAGATCAGCTATATTATAGACCTATCTATCCGAGGGCTATATGATCTAATTTTATTTTTATAAGAGCACTGTATATTAGGAGCATTTAAAACGTATATTTGCATGAAAACCTATAAATGTATTCTTTTCAGCACCATACCCCTTTCTCTCTATACTTGTAAGTAAATATGCATTGCCTAGGCCTACTTGTAATGATTTCCTTTGTAATCTAATACATGGCACTGATAACGCAAACCAAGAAAGATGACATAAAATTCAACAGAGATTACCAGAAAATTGCTAAATAATGACGCAGAATAACAAGAGATTCTCTCAAAAACGCTGAATAACGAACACATATTTTTACACCATGACTGTCACATTTTTACACCATGACTGTTTAAAAAACAATATCTCGCATGACAATGTAAATACATAATTCCTTTTCCGAAACTTGTAACTTGAAGCTTTGAAAAGCTATGAAAAGACGTCCACCGCTGTGAAGTGACGGTTAGTATGCCTGACCGTGAAACGAGAGGGCCTGGGTTCAAATCTTGGTTGGGACAAGTTACCTGATTGAGGTTTTTCCGGGATTTTCTTTCAACAGCAAATGCTGGGAAACTTTCGCGTTGGACCTTGACCTCATTTCGCTAGCATTATGACCTTCATTTCACTCAGACGCTAAATAACCATAGCAGTTGATAAAGCAACGTAAAATAACAAATTAAAAATAGCAAAAGACGCAGACGTAGGTATATCATGTTAATTTCTCATTAACACTTAATGAATGATAATCATATCAAAATCAAATTCAAATTTATTTCTTTCAGCTCTATTAGGCACTGCAGCGCGAAAAAGCAGAAGCTCGTGCTCGGGCGTAGTTCAATTTAGTTATACAATAGTAATATGCGTTACAAGAGCGGTATGTTGATGTTTTCATGTTCGAGGAAAAGATTGAAAAAGCGAAACGTAGTTGCGAAGATCGTTTATTACATACCTGAAAGAGGAATTTCTAATTAGTTACAATGAAATCTCGATCTTGGTTTCTGTTCAATGACGGCAACTTTTAAAAACTAAAATATCTACCTTCAACATTGTTGCTTTAAAATGTTTTCTGTGTTTACTATATTCCAGCAGGCCGTGATATACGTCTGTCTTTTTTTCCCCTAGTCTATAAATGCGAACTTAAAACAAACGGTAAGGTTATGTAATGATTTATTTTTCATTTTAATATTTTAACAATATTATTTATATAACATATTGCAGTAATAACATCGGAATCTGGAATCTTGTTGATTTTTTCACGGCTTCCTTAATGTTACTTGCATTACAAATGCAGTAACTTTTGTGGTGTTGTAAAGTTTACTTAATTTTTGCAAATATTTAAAAACAATAATTAACATTGCAATTTAGGTGAAATTGCAGTGGTAAGTTTCCAATTTATAATTATTACTATGTTAAACGTCTCTAAAAATAATATGTTAAAAGCCTAAAGCAGTAAAATGAATATGGCGCTTAAGCGGTAAGAAGAGGGAAACTGTTATGTGTGTTACGTTGGGAATACTGAATGTGGTATTTCACACTTACCGGGTATTGGTTTTGTGCGGAAAGCAAGCAAATACGCACGATCTCGCACAAAATATTTTACAAAATTGAAGAGCGTTCATTCAGCACAATAGCATTAATATGGTAATAAAATAAAGAATGTAATAATATATACAAATTAGAAACTTAAATTTTAAAATCAAAGAGCGGTCATTCAGTACGACAGCATTAAGTAATCTACAATAATATAGAGGAAAACATGTAATACAGACAGCGCATACCTACTTAACTAAACATATTATTTCAACAGCGATTAATTCCGAGTTATGTTTTGATTTCTCGCCATTTTATGTTGGCAATCCTGAATAGAGATTCTGCAAGTAACAGTGATTCTCTCGCATATGTGCAAAGGAAGATAAAAAGGTGCTGTTTAGAAGCACACGAGCACAGTTTTGTTCCGACACCAGAATCATGACTATCGACTTCTACTACACCGAGGGGAGCTCACCATGCAACTCCGTGAGGCTCCTGGCCAAAGCATTGAATTTGGATCTCAACATGAAGACGTTAGACTTACGAAAGCAAGAACATCTGACGCCCGCATACCTCAAGGTTAGTCTTAATCACTCAACATTTTTACACATATTTTTTTTTTTAATCTCAGACAACTCACAAAAATTGCAGCAATATTTAGACCTACTGTATTTCTCATAACAAGGATTTATAAAAGTAGGAAATATATTCTTCTCTTTCTCTTTTTTAAGCAAAATTGGAAGTACACGTTTTTATACTATTGTTTCAAATTGTTTCGCAAACTCTGACGTTTTCCTTAAATTACAGGTGAACAAATTTCAGAACAAGCACCCTACGTGCTAGGGTGTTTCCGGGCTGGTGTTACAAACTTTCAGGGATGATGAGGAAGGGCACATGTATCAATTTGAGATCAGGAACCCTGGTCCGGAAATAATTGAGTCGAAAGTTATAAGTAGACTTCGTTGAATTGCCATACGCAGCATGCAATCAGGTTGCCAATGTACGGTAGTATAGAGGAGGTGAGCGGCCGCCCGGTCTCGTAGTATAAGCAGTTCATGTTAAGAGTTGTGACCGGTCGAAATAGATAGAGCAGTTACAGCTAATGTATACCTATGTAAACACTTGTTTTTGCATTGCTGTGGTTAGAATAGTCAAAGCTTAACATTTGTTCAGTGCAGACAAGAATTCAATCAAACATACTACAATGAGAGTGTTGCTGTTCCAAATTATTGCCCCTGGAATACCCTTACCCCCGCAGCCAGTCTTGATCCGTTGGGGAAAGTGGTTGAATGCTGTTAATTATTATGCAGAACATTACGGCAAAATAATGGAGGTAATTGATGCATTGGATAGCACAGACAGTTCCGCTGTTGCAGCTGTAAAATCATTGCCTTCTGAACAGCTATTGGAAGATATTCTGTTCATTGATTCTAATTTTAAAATCGTGTCCGAAAGCATCACCCTGTTAGAATCGTCTGAACTTCAACTCTCAGAAGCCCTTAATATAGTGGATAAAGTAGCACAAACCGTTATCCAAAATAACAATTCACTAATTTAAGAAAAAGTGAAATGTAAGTTGAGAAACGTTATTGCTAAAAATTCTGCCTATTCAGAACTTCGTATTATAAATGATGTACTATCAGGTCACGACAAGACATCTGAAGTTGATGTACTAAAAAGTAGTAACTTTCCGTTCTTCAAATATGTACGTATTACATCGTATGATGTTGAACGTACATTTTCCCAAAATAAAAACTGCTTAAGTCACCATCGGAGGAGGTTACTTTGGATGCGCTCAAAATGTACGTAACTCTTCACTCCAATGCACATATTCAAGGATGATGTGAGTATCTTACATTAAAGTTTAAGAGTTAATATATCTCACTATAAAATAATCGTGTTTTTACATGTTTAGACATTTCCTACTTCAGTGATCATTCATTATATATCTTGAATGCAGGATACAGGTTTTATTGTAACCGCATTATACTGCTCAGTGTTTACATCAGAGGCATACTCCATCCGTTGCGCGCCCCCTTCTCATACAGACTATACTGCGTGCGCAGTAAACCTTGCGATTCTCGTGGCAATTCCACAAAGTCTAGTTATAAGCAAAAATAGTTGTGTGGAAATGGAATTGTAATTTGGCACCACGTGCTCTCCTTCCCTTAACCTTTGGAACAGTCGTGGAAAGATGGTATGTGCCGGATGTCTCCTACGTGATACAATCTGTGAGCTTGTCTACTGTTCCCATTGGCTCATCCGTATTCGAAAATCAGGTCTGCATACTCCGCTCTCGTGTACTCCTCCATTTCACTAGGATTGATTGACTGGACACTGCAACTTGTACACATACACTGCTGTCTACAGACGTGCATATCAGGACCGATCATGTCCGCTACACATTACGCTACCTGCATTGCTTTAGTATAGTTTCCTGTCTCCACCCCTTAGACAGCGCACTGAATGGAATACTGTAAGTAGACAACGTAAACAACGTCAGATGAATACAGTATGTGTAAGATATATAGATAAATACACATAAATAAGGTGTACAGAGGAATACAATTTATTTCATTTCCACACAACTATTTTTGCTTGTAACTTTCGACTCAGTCATTTCCGGACCAAGGTTCTTTATCTCAAATTGATACATGTGCCCTTCGCCATCATCCCTGAAAGTTTATAACACTAGTCCGGAAACACCCTGTATAAATTATATATATATATAATTATAGTGTTCTGCCAAATAGCAGGTCTCTCACTGCAAACCCAATATTCTCCAATCTTTACTATTTTATGCCTTCCTCTTAGTCTCTGCATATGATCCATATATCTTAATAATAATAA
The DNA here is from genome assembly GCF_040183065.1 of Periplaneta americana. NCBI lineage: Eukaryota > Metazoa > Arthropoda > Insecta > Blattodea > Blattidae > Periplaneta > Periplaneta americana. The sequence continues at coordinate 120,395,082 of NC_091129.1, forward strand.
TAATAATAATAATAATAATAATAATAATAATAATTTATTTACTTAATCTGGCAGAGCTAAGGCCAGTAGGCCTTCTCTTCCGCCCAGCCAGAGACTAATTCTAATTGAATACAATTGCTTACATAATTATTACATTAATATCTAGACCATAAAAAACATGAAAGTAAATAATGAAAGTTGGATAAATAATGTTAGTGTGACAATAATAAACATTGGTAAGAAATAGTTATAATAATAATAATAATAATAGTAATAATAATAATGAGATAATTTAGATATTTATCTGTGATATATATAACCATTAAACATTGGAAAACCTGAAACAGCTATTATTGTTAACAAGAATTGTTATCCTTCAGCAGGCAGTTTCTTCTCAGCCAGTGATCCAACCAATTCGTTTTACTCTTCCTTATCAGTTTCAGCATCATTCTTTCTTCACTAACTATTTCCAACACAGCGCCATTTATTATTCTGTCTGTCCATTTCATACGCTCCATCCTTCTCCGTATCTACATTTCAAATACTTCTAGTTGCTTCTCTTCACTTCGTCGTAATGTCGATGTTCCTGCTCCATACATTGCCATACTCCACACAAAGCACTTTAATAGTATCTTAGTTAGTTCTTTTTCCAGAGGTCCGTAGAAGATGGACATTTTGCTATTAAAAGCTTCCTCTCCCATTGCTCTCCTGTTTTTGACTTCCTGGCAGCAGTTCATGTTACTGTTTATAGTATACACCAAGTATTACAGCATATAGTATTGATTCGAAAAAACACGAACTATTAGGCTTAATGTAAAATATAAGAGGTTAAAACCTCACTTACCATCCCGATTAAAAAATAAGACTTTCTGCACCAGGGATCAGTTCGCGTTTGTTAAATTTTTAACCTCCTCTAACATTTAAACTTACTGTACTATAGACAACTTCATGTCACTGAACATTGTTTGGAACTCACGCTACTATGTGGTAACAAAATTCCCATTAATGGCGACAGAATTTCTTCTCCATTATAACCATTTCAATAACTAAAAAAAAAAAGAGTTACAGTCTACCAGCTGTCCCTAATGATCCTACTATGACGTGTAAAGGCTTATTAATGGCCTATATATCTGTTCCAGATCAACCCTTTGCACACAGTTCCAGCAATCAATGACGATGGCTTCACCTTGGCTGAAAGGTAAGGAAACATTCATTCACTGTTTCTCTTCCGCAGGATATGAGAGAGCGGAGCCACTATAAATTTGTTTCTATCAGTTTAAGTATAAAGTAAACTTTGCAAAAGATTGTAATCTCTATTTATACCCTCCACATATCTCAACCCTAGATTTCTTTTACTAAAATTAATCTATACATTTTGATTACACAACTTTTAACGCTGTATCACTTCGGAATATGTATGATAAGACTTTCTTGTGTTAAATTCTAACATACCTTGTTTACATGTTTCGACCTATTTATGGGTCATCCTCAGAACTGGTCGTTGTTGGTCTTGGCGTCTCTTGTTTTGTTTCCTGTGAGGGTGTGTTCGTGTAGTATAGTGTAGAGTCAAAGAGTGTGTGTGTTCTGAAATTGAGTTGTGTGTTGAGAATTTCGTTGGGGTGTGCTTTCGTGTGTCTGTATATTTCATATTGTTCTAGTGTGTTTAGTTTCTGGCTTTTTGGTTGGATGTGTAGTATTTCCATGTCTTTGTTAATGTCTATGGGTGTGGTTAGCATTTGTGATGTGTTCTGCATATGTGGAGGTGTTTTGTAATTTTGTTATGGCTATGATGTGTTCTTTGTAACGTGTTTGAAATGATCTACCTGTCTGTCCTATGTAGAAGTTGTTGCACAACAACAAACAACACAAACAAACAAATACAACCACACAGGCGTATACAAACTCAAATGTAACATCTGCAACAACTTGTGGATGGAGGAACGAACTCTTTCCCCAAGTTTCCACCCCTCCCTTCCCTAGTTATGCAACCCGCTAGCTATTTATAATGATCCCCACAGTAGGGCTTTTTTTCCCCACCTGAAGACGAAGAGAGATCCACTCTTCAAAATGTTGTATATTTATATTTTTGACAACTAGCGATGAAAAAAGTTCAAACTGCTCAACTATTGAACAATTCACCTTTGCTCTCCCCCCCTCATTTCGATCAAAAACAAAAATATTTTCCGGTACGGCATAGTTGCGCCCCGCGGTCAATTGGGAGGCCTAGGCATGGCATAATTGCGCCCCGAAGAAATCAGGTAGCAGATGGGACATGGCATAGTTGCGCCCCGATGGGCATAGTACACACGAAAGTGATTGTCATAAAATAAATAAATTACTTAAAAGTATTACAATGATAGCTGCATTGAAATCAGGCAGGCCTAGCGTATGATCAATTTTGCTGTTTAAAATAACACTTTTTTTATTGATCACACACAATAAATGAACTGTTTTTTTTTTGTACATCGATATCTTAACCCTACGGGACAGGGTTTCGAAAATTGAAACTTAGAACCATTGTGAATTTATTAACTCTTCACCCTTTTCACTAAACTTAACATTCATTTTAAATTAACCTCACTATACGCCACAGACGGTGTGAAAATCACTAATAATATGTCAAGACTGCTAAGGCCCCTATTCTAACGGCTCACTCATTTGAATATGGCAGTTAATAAAGTACTGCCAACTTCATGGTGTCCATTTGATAATTACTGCATAAACTGCATAAACTGTATAAACAGTAGAAAAACAGTTAATAAAGTACTACCAACTTCATGGTGTTCATTTTAACGGTAGGCTATCGATAATCACTGCATAAATAGTAGAAAAACAGTTAATAAAATACTGCCAACTTCGCGGTGTTCATTTTAACGGTATCGATAATGAATATTAAATCGAATAAGAAATCAATAAGTTTGGTTGATTACGAGGCTCGAGTTTCCGTAATGTCTTTTTCTCTACCTATTTCATCGGGCGCAACTATGCCATGCCCTTTTCTCTACCCGATGGGAATGGGGCGCAACTATGCCCACAAAACAGGGACCCTTTTTTATCTGCTGCATTTTATCTGACCGTGGGGCGCAACTATGCCCTGCCCATATTTTCATGGAATGAAGTAGGAATAATTGCTGTGGAAAAGACAAACGATTTTCAAAAATTAGAATTGCATAATGATAGTTCTGCTAAGTAAGCTAAGTTAAAAGGTGATTTTCATGAGTAAATTAATAAAAAACTGTTTTGAGAGTAACTTTTTCTTCCATTTTACTTATCAATATTGCCTCATACATACGCACACTCGTTAAGTTTCTATCATGTTTACAGTTTTCAAAAGCTATTCACAACCCAGACATTTTCTTATTTCCGGACGGTCATGGTTATCTGAACTTTCAGCCGTGTGATTCTCATCTACCTGGTTGAGAAGTACGGGAAGGACGATTCCCTGTATCCAAAGTACCCCCAGAAGAAGGCGATAGTGAACCAGAGACTCTACTTCGACATTTCCACACTCTACAGCAACTTCTCTTCCTACTGTGTAAGTAATGAACGTTACGTCTCTATTTAATTACCTAATTGTGACTCTGACAAGGAAATGGGCCCTTAATTCTAGAAAAGGAATTTTCTGTTTTTGATTCTACTTCAGAATTAAATTCTGAACAATTTAAAGAAAAATTTGTCGTTGTAAGTAAAAAATTGAACATTTTATTACGTTTCTAAATTAATAATGCGAAATTGGCTTTAAAGTTAAGTGCAGACCTTTTTAAAAATAATTTTAGTTGTATTGCAGACTGCTTCCACAAAGATGGCAGTGACGTCACGTAGTTCAAAGTTCGATCAAACAAATGGAGCTAAGGTCCAGAAATCGATTTTTTCTGCCAGGTCATTCTGTTGTAAAATTATGAATTTCGAATTGGCGTCCCATTTCCTAGGCCTGGTAACAATTAATCATTTACTTTCTATTTATTTTCTATTTCTGACTCGCGTTATTTACTGTATTTTTAATTTTCAAATATGTCATTAGTTTATGTACAGTAGTGGCAAAAAATCCGGACCGATCCTTGTAGCTGATTTCAGAGTCACAGATTCAAATTTTGCTAGTCACAAAACACATCCATCTTGTATAATTAATTGTAACAATGAAATTTATTGCATTTGTTCGATTCTTACCGTCTTTTGTTTCCTTCGGAGCCTCAAACTTACAGACGAAAAAACTTTGAGAGTTTTATTTTCACCTGGCATCAATATTACATTTCTACCTCTATTCGGCAAAGATAACTGCGCATTTTTACATTAAATAGCAGTACATACCTCTGGCTTCACTACCCATATTGAAATTACCACAGTTTGACACAATACACAGCGCAGGATTCTTTTGTATCAGCTACAAGGGTCGGTCCGGTTTTTTTGCCACTACTGTACATTATCATTTAGTACCCGGTGCAAAATTCTTCTCTTGTTACGAAATGAGTTTCCGGCATATGTTTTCTTGCGATAGTCTCAGAGTAGGCTATAGAAATTTGTATGGTAAATTTTGCTTTAAATACTGCCCCTTAGGTTAGGTTAAGTCCGAGGGTCAAGGTGTCAGCAGATTTCTGCTTATTGACCTTGTGTGAGCACGCCCAATGACACCATATCCTCGCTATGAGCATGAGGGTGCCGAACTTGCGTATAAAATTAACCTGCTTCGCGTCTGTCAGTAATATCTCGGCATCGAGAGCAACTGTAGACCTGTGCCACTATTGGCTTGATTTGTAGTTACGAATTCTGCAATATTAAAGTTACAATAGACACGTAAGATATAGTCCACACCTGTGGAGTAACATTTAGAGCGTCTGGCCGCGAAACCAGGTGGCACGGGTTCGATTCCCTGTCGGGGCAAGTTACCTGGTTGAGGTTTTCCCTCAACCCAATATGAGCAAATGCTGGGTAACTTTCGGTGTTAGACTCCGGACTCATTTCACCGTCATTATCACCATTTCATTCAGACGCTAATTAACCTAAGATGTTGATAAAGCGTCGTAAAATAACCTACTAAAAAAACCAAAGATATAGCCTAAATTGAGTGAATCATAGTAAAAAATGTATTGTGAATGGGGTAGTTTCGGGATGTCGCTTCAGATTAAGAGAAAATAATATTGAATGTTCTTCATTAATAATTACATCTCTTATCATAGGCCTATATTTTCTCCAATTTTAAATCGAAAAAAAATAAATAAAGCAACACACTGTAGTTTCATTCCCAAAACTCAGGAGGTATTTTACGTGTCGGTGTATGCCTGATAGACGTCGTTGTCGACTTTTTCAGTACTTTTTTTCCAATTCTGATATTATGTTCTGCCTTTACCTTCATATTAACTATTTTCTCTTTTCTTTCATTCTGTTACTTTTTTTAATGTTGTAAATATAAATTTTATTGACAAATTCAACAAGTTACAATAAATATTAAGTGTCATGAGCATGAACATAAATTCTGTAAACATAGCCAAAAGTATAATAAAATACAATGTGGTGCATTGATATAAATATGTACTAAATATCATAAAATAAATTAAGGTGCATATGGATGAGAATATAAATTTATTAATTAAAGAGAGAAAATTACTGTTACTTAAATATTTTATAGCGTATATTTTCTTCTCATATTTAGTTACGTCATCCTACTTCATTTCTCAGTTTCACTGTAATGTTACCGGTACATTATTTATTTGTATTACTATTAAGAAGCATTTCACTTCAATGTTTTTGCATACGAGACTTCATTTCATTTTACGTGTCTCTCGCCTTTATTCAAGGGTCCAATGTTTTTCACCGGGAAATTCGGTGCGGAGTCCCATCTAATCAAGATGCAAGAGGCCTTACAGGTGCTGGACAAGTACCTTGACGGACAAAACTGGGTGGCAGGAGATAGTCTCACCATCGCTGATATAGCTTTAACAGCCTCCGTCACTGCCATACAGGTAATGTTTTATGCGTCATTTATGCCTATAACCTGACTTGCCTAAGAACTGGTCATTGTTAATTTTTTAATGAAATAGCGCTTTTAAATTTATTTTTAAACCTTATTTTAACAAAGTTAAGGTGATAACGAAAATCTCCTAACTTTTTAATAACCTATGTTCTTATAATATAATTCCCCGTCATTTGTTTGTGTTATTCGTCACAATCATGATACAAGAACCTTTTCAGATAAGTATTTCCAATGCATTCCATTGTCGATTATATAAAAGCATTCGGCTCAGGATCAATGATGATTACTGAATATACATAAGTAACCATGGCAATGAGGGAATATATAGCAGGATGCTGGACAGAATATACACAATTTCACAAGCTAAAATCAGGCAGGTCACAGACATAGAAGGATTTCCATTATACCACTCCTCATGATACTTAGTTCATAGAGGACACGGCTTTTTAGTCTCCCAGAACAACAAGAGTCATTTGCGCTTGAGCAGCTTTGGCTAGTTGTATCATGGATAAATATATAATAGCATGCGAAACTTACTGAGTTTCCCGTAACACTTGCTACAGGCTGCCACCTGTTAGGCGGTGGAGAACTTATTACATCTAGCAGCGCACCAAGTAGCGAAAATAAAAAAAAAAAATAATCCATGCATTTAGCAGCGCACCTGGTGACGAAAATGTTAAGTTATGCAGAAAGTATTCCCTCCCTCCCTCTCTCCTTCCCTCCCTCATCCTTATTCTCAAACTGACCCAATTTAAAACAAAACATATACATTTTTATTCCTCACAGCAACTTCCATTGAAAATTCTTACCGGAACCAACAGGAAGATATAAGAGACTATCTATTTTACACTACACAATTAAAATATAACCAGACAGAGACAGAAAATAAAGCAAAAGTTTAGATAATTGGGATTGTATTCTTTGGGTATTTAGTGAACAGGGTAATGGAAAAGTCTGCAAAAACTACTTACATAGTTCAATTTATTATATTACTATTACTTCACAATACATTCAAAAACACTATTTTACAACGCCCATAAACATCACTGTTTAACATACACTGCTTATACACACACGTAGTATCACTTTATGTCCACTTATTAGCAAGTTTCTGGCTGCCATATTGTCTTCTCGACCAACGTCTCGAACGAACGGATAAGTAGAGAACTCTGGGTAATGTACCAACACGTAGTTCTAATGTTCAGCACCTACGACGTCGGGCGCTGATCATCTTATTTGAGCCCCCTGCAGCCAGATGGTGCTGACCGCAGTTTCGCATACTATTACAATTTATCCATGGTTGTATTGTGAGGACAGACAAAATATTGTAGCCATGAAGGAGATGAAGCGTACGAACTAAGTCCCTTTCCTCTCTTTATTGCTTTCAGTACCTTTTTCGTTTCTTTCTAATTGTCTTAATGTCTTCAGTTCTTACAACTTAACGATATTCAAAGTGGTCCCCTAATTCGTTTAACAGGGTACAATAACACGTAGTTGTCTCATTCTTATAAAGCAAAAATACTAAATATTATTGTTAAAAACATCACTTTTATTATATTAAGATGAACTTTTAATTTCAAAACGTTCAATTATTCATATGAGAAATAGGCCTACAAAAAGATCCATAAAATAAGTCTGTTTCGAAAGTTGTGTGAGTAATTTTGCACGTTTAACTGTGGTGCAAGTACACATGAATTTAATACGAGAGCTATTCAGAAATCAACTCCAGATTGGCTACAAAAAACACAAACAATGTTACAAACTATTTATTGCCTGGAAAATATTCCTGGACAGTGACACTATTTTTCAACATAGTCGCCATATAAATTCAAGCACTTTCATAGCGTGGGACTAGCTAGTGTATTCCTTTTCATAAAAGGATGCCGCCTATGTACTCAGCCAGGTGTTCATAGAGACTTGTCCTTGAAATTTGTGGAAAATTTTCAGAGAGATCATAAATTGTGAAACGACGTCTTTCACCACAGTTTGTTCAATTTGTTGAACGAGTTCATCAGTCACAATTGAATGTTGTCCTTGATCTCCCTCATTGTGCACATCTTCACGCCCATTCTTAAATTTTCTGCACCAGTCCCGTACAGCACTATCACTCATAATCAGGCTTCGAGACTTTGGACCCGATGCAATAAGTTTACTGTGCATGCACTATAGGTTGTTGACTCGCTGCAGGTAGATAGAGATGTGTTGAGGTAACAACGTTGCTATTTAGAGTAGAGTACGGTAGTAGCCTATGGCGAAACACACACATTTGTACATTCTGAAAGTAAATATACATTACACAATGATAATATCAAAGGAATGTGAAAAGCATTTATTCTCCTATCTTCTATAAGCATTTGTGTTTAATTATACACAGTGTTAATGGTGGAAATAAGCATGTAGCAATTTTTTTTTTTTTCATTTATTCTATTGGTCGTCTTTAGGAAGTGCAGTTACAGTACCGAATTGCAATGTACCTGCTACAAGATACATTCTCAGTGTCTCAAACGTAAATCTTTTTCTGTTACCTGCCAAAGTTTGTACTGTGGAAAGCTGCGTTCTACGTCGCATGACGTGATAGGAGCAAAACGAAAAAACCTAACATCAATGCAGTCTCTAAGAGACAGTCCTTTATTATCGGGTGACTCTATGCCCACTAATTTACTGTTTATGTTACACAATGTTCCACATCCGTTATTTTTACATAACATTGATTTCCACTTCTGTTTTACACGTTCAGTAACCGGTGTATTTGGTGTCTCATTAATTCTCTGCGTCATTTTTTAAATTAATTTGAGGGCTTCTGGTATCTCTTGTTCTGACTTTTCTAACCGTGTAATAGTTTCAGACACAGTTTGAAAATGGATTTGTATGAAAACCAGATTATTCGTCAGAACCTTCAAATCCAGAGCGTTTTTCTTTGCGTATTTGTTGTCATTTTTCTACAGTAACCCACCCACTGTACGCTTTACCACTATACTCAGTACGCTGTTATGCGGATTTCCCACTGAACTGCTTTATTGGGTCCGAAGTCTCGAAGTCTGCTCATAATGTTGCCATAAACACGACACAATCGATGGTGAATCTCAGCAGCGTTAACTTCTTCTGCGTGAAGAAAACGAATAACCGAACGGACCTCACAACTCGCGGGACGAGTAATATTCGCGTCCATTATGAACAGCTGTTTCTCACAGACTACTGAACGGAAATAGAGATGGCCGATATTTCACAAACAGATATTTTGTCACAGGTATTTTTTGTCACAGATAAACCTGTGACGAAATATATGTGACAAAATATCGCTATCGAAATCTGCTCCGTATTCAGTAGGCTACTCTGTGACTGATATTTTCTCCTCTACGTCGTGGGTTTGCGAATGCGAATGATACAATAACAGCAATCGAGGGGTGATATTTGATTATTTTTTCGTGATATTTTGTTCAATATTATTTTTTGCAAGGTGATGATTTGTTGCGAAGTTATTAGCGGCATTATAATAATATAATCATGAGTCTGACATGTTGTTTTCATAGTCTGTACATACATACTTACTTACTTACTTACTTACTTACTTACTTACTTACTTACTTACTTACTTACTTACTTACTTACTTACTAGCTTTTAAGGAACCCGGAGGTTCATTGCCGCCCTCACATAAGCCCGCCATTGGTCCCTATCCTGAGCAAGATTAATCCAGTCTCTACCATCATATCCCACCTCCCTCAAATCCATTTTAATATTATCCTCCCATCTACGTCTCGGCCTCCCCAAAGGTCTTTTTCCCTCCGGCCTCCCAACTAACAAGTCTGTACATAATATGTTTATGCTCGACCATGCCGAAATGTAGTAATTATACACCTGGTAGCAGTCCTTTAATGCATGTCATTAAAGTACACTTATTCATTAAAGTTCGGGTTTTCGATTATCTCGGATAAGCAATCGAAAGACAACGAGGAAAACGTCACGGAGGCTGGAAATCCAATACTGTCGCAGAAGGTTATGTTCTGTTACTATAATAATTAGCGTTAATTGTAAATAATATTCAAATAAATTCAATTTGACATCTCGTTTTTCAATTCTAAATCAATTTCCAGGTTATATCAAAATTAGTTCATGTTACATTACATCAAGGTCAATGACATTATTGTTCCTCGGAAAAAATCAATACTTTCGCGTCTGCGCACATCTCACAATTTAAGAGCTATGAACAAGGTCACTTCCGATCTTCTGTCAGATACAAATAAAATGAATACTTCTGAATAATTTCAAGTTAGAAATATGGTCGAGCATAAAAAGTCATTTGAAACTTGCCTATAATTGTAATTAAAACGCTCGTATGAAAATTATGATACTCGCTTGCGCTCGTTTCATAAACAAACATACTCGCGTCTTAATTGCTATCATTATAGGCTCGTTGCATAATGTACTATTTATAAACATTTTATGTATTTTTATTCTATGACTCAATATTATAATATTAATGCACGACTTAAAATAATTTATCCATTATATTATATACAATAAAAAGGATCAATTTTTAAAACGATTAGGATAATCATATAACCTCAATTTCTCCATACCCAACTACATTTAAGAATTATCAACTGAATCAATATCTACAATATAACCTCTTGGAACATGAGGTTAACTTTTGACATGTCACTGTTCAGTTAGGTAAGTATTTATTTGTTAATGGTACATGTACATAATTTAGTTGTTGGATTTTCCCACATAAATCACTGATGTGTGGCGTGTATAGATAAATGGTATTCACATTTCACTGCTCCTCAATATTTCCTGTTAATTTTTATCGGTGTGACAAAATATCGTAATTCATGCATATTGTGCTTACTTATCGATATAAAATATCGGTGTGACAGCATCACCGATAAAAGTCACAGATATTTAACTGTCACAGTCACAGTTGTCACAGATACTTGAAAATATCGTTTAAGCTCATATCGAAACGGAAATGAGTGCGCGATGCACGGAAGCATTGTTACGTCTTTACTCGTGGCTGCTGCGCAAGCGCCATCTTCCTGCAACGATCTAGCAATCAACAATCGACAATCGGAAGTTTATTTCTGAATAGCCCTCATATTATGATAAAATACGAGTAAATGTGGTATTCGGACAAAGTCAGATATGTTCATGTTTATGTAATATTTGTTTTAAAGATTGGTATTTAATTTTTTCACAGGCGCTTGGTTTTGACGTGAGCAAGTATCCAAACGTGATGAAGTGGTGCGAAAATATGAAGAAGCTGGCCGGATACGACGAGATTATCGTCAAAGGAAACGAAATTATTAAGAATATCTTTAATTCCATGAAGTGAACTTTGTGACCAGTGTAACTGTTGAGATATTGTACAGTCCAACCACGATACAACGATATTTTGCAGGTCTCAAAATCTAGTAAATCTGTCTTCAAGTTTATTTTTACTCGAAGGAACATTTAACAAGAATGGTAAATTGTAACATACATGGTGAAGGCACTTCTTATAAGAGATTTTATGTGGACGATTATAAGATGGCTGCCCAACGATTCACTTACCGAACTATGCATGACCTTGCATACTAAGAAACTTCTACAGGGTACAAATCTTTAGAATTTAAAAAGAGAATCTTTGTCATATTTTAAAAATGTAGGCTAAGTTATTTTTATCTTGAAGCCGGAACAGACGTTTGCGAAACAAATTAATTTTTATTCTTTTTAAAACTTTGGTTCAAGGATCTGAAAATTGGTATTATTCTACTCGTTTCTTTAGAGGAAGATTCGACTTTATTACAGAAAATGTAACAAATATATTACACATGAAAACAGCGCTTTCCAGTAGTTACAAATAACATCAATTTATACCAAAGAATATGATATAATTTTCACAAATAAACCATGAAACTCTAGTCGCTTTTATGTTTTGTATAGTAAGATAATACAGTAAATAGAGGAAATAGTCCTAACGTAAATTGGTCCCGATTTTTTTATATACTGAATAACATATTCGGGAGAACCTAATGCACCGAACATATTAATAAGCTCCTGAGTTTAGCTCATAATCATAAAAAATAAAAAATTCTCATGTTACCGAAAAAAAATGTTATGTTTTATTTAACGACGCTCGGAACTGCAGAGGTTATATCAGCGTCGCCGGATGTGCCGGAATTTTGTCCCGCAGGAGTTATTTTACATGCCAGTAAATCTACTGACATGAGCCTGTCGCATTTAAGCACACTTAAATGCCATCGACCTGGCCCGGGATCGAACCCATGTTACCGAAACATCCTTGAAAATGTTCTGTGTAATGACCAGGCTTCGAGACTTTGGACCCGATACAATAAGTTTACTATAGATTGTTGACTCGCTGCAGGTAGTGAAAGGTAGAGATGTGTTGAGGTAACAACGTTGCTGTTTAGAATAGAGTACGGTAGTATGAGGAAACACAACATTCTGAAAGTAAATATACATTACACAATGACAATGTCAAAAGGATGTGAAAAGCATTTATTCTCCTTTGTTTTATAAGCATTTGTGTTTAATTATACACAGTGTTAATGGTGGAAATAAACATGTAGCAGTTTTAATTTCTTCATTTATCCTATTGATCGTCTTTAGGAAATGCAGTTACAGTACCGAATTGCAATGTACTACAGGATATATTTTCAGTGTCTCAAACATAAATCTTTTTCGGTTATCTGCCAAATACAGTTTGTATTGTAAAAAGCTACGCTCTACAACGCATGACGTGATAGGAGCAAAACGAAAAAACCTAACATCATTGCAGTCTCTAAGAGACAGTCCTTTATTCTCGGGTGACTCTATATCCACTAATTTGCTGTTTATATTACAGAGTGATCCACATCCGTTATTTTTACATAAATTGATTTCCACTTCTGTTTTACACGTTCAGTAACCGGTGTACTTGGTGCCTCATTAATTCTCTGTGTCATTTCCTCAACTAATTTGAGGGCTTCTGGCATCTCTTGCTCTGACTTTTCTAACCGTGTAATAGCTTCTGACAGTTTGAGAATAGGTTTGTATGAAAACCAAATAATTATTCGTCAGAACCTTCAAATCCGGAGCGTTTTCCTTTGCGTATTTGTTTGCATTCATTCTATCGTACCCCCACCCACTGTACGCTTTACCACTATACTCAGTACGCCGTTATGCGGATTTCCCACTGAACTACTCTATCGGGTCCGAAGTCTCGAAGCCTGGTAATGACATATGTTACAATTTCAAGATTTTCACTGATAGGATAAAGGTTGGTAAATCATGATATGAGTAATATTGTGATTTTTTTTAGAATTTATTACAATTTTACTGAGCGAGAGAAGAACCTGTTTTGTGCAGCAACTTGTCCACGAACATTCCCTTAATACGTTGACGCAAAAAGCCGATCTTCCTCTCGCTCAGTATAATTGTAATAAATTCTCAAAAACAACCATCACAATATTGCTCATATCACAATATTACCAACCTTTACCCTATATGCATCGCTATAAAATAGGCCAAGTAACAACAAACAGTATTTGTACATACTCCTATAAATTTGTTCGAATAATGTAAAAGTATTTGTATTTTTGTACTCTAAAATTAAAGTAATAAACTATTGAAAATATTTTACTGATAAGTGATAAATAGTATAAGTTAGTCCATTAATTTTACCTGACAAAATAAAACATCTGACACCGTGGTTTTCATGTTAGAAACAAAAATGCTGTTTCACAAAATTCCCATTCTTGGCGATACTGTGCGAATATAAATCCATGAAATGAATCTAAATGTTAAGAATTATAATTTGTTTGAATAACGTAACAGTAGTTCATTTTTATATTGTAATTTTTAAGTAAATATTTTATGTAAAGTTTCCTGTATTAAAATTATGAATAATATATTCTATTAATTACATATTACAAAATAAAACATCCTCCGATCTTCATTTTAGAAACATATATTGTTTAACAAACTTCAATTCTTGCGTAAGTAAAAACAACAAAGTACGAGTTAAAACTTCTTCGAATAATGGAAGACTAGTTTTATTTTATATTGTAATTTTAAGTAAATATTTTGAGTAGATTTTTCTGTATTCAAATTATGAATAACATATTCTATTAATTTCATATTATAAAATAAAACATCCTTCGATCTTCATTTTAGAAACAGATATTGTTTAACAAACCCCAATTCTTGCGTAACTTAAAACAACAAAGCACGTGTTAAAATTTCTTCGAATAAGCAAGACTAGTTTCATTTTTGTATTGCAATTCCAAAATAATATTTATCAATTTATGTAATTGTTTTTGTTTGAAAATGATGAATAATATAGCATATTAATTTCATACATCATACAGAATAAAGTAGCCCATGTTTTTCTTTTCAGGGACAAATAATAATAATCATCATCATTAGCTTCCTCTCATGTTGTAGTCTTGAAACAACCGTTATGGGCTGTCTACAATAGTAATATGCGTTACAAGAGCGGTATGTTGAAGTTTTCATGTTCGAGGAAAAGTTTGAAAAAGCGAAACGTAGTTGAGCTTTTTTAATTCCCGAGAATTGAAAGAAAACATACCGCTCGTGTATCGTACATTATTTTGTGCGAAGATCGTTTACTACATACCTGAAAGAGGAATTTCTAATTAGTTGCAATGAAATCTCCATCTTGGTTTCTGTTCAATGACGGCAACTTTGGAAAACAAATATATCTATCTTCAACTTTGTTCCCATAAAATGTTTTCTGTGTTTACTATACTCCAGCAGGCCGTGATATACGTCTGTCTTTCCCCCCCCCCAGTCTATAAATGCGAACTTAAAACAAACGGTAAGGTTATGTAATGATTTATTTTTCATTTTAATGCTTTAAGAAAATTATTTATTTCTGCACATTGAAATTATAACAAAATTATTTATTTCTGCACATTAAAATTAATTGTCACATTTGTGCAGTTATTCACAGTCACTGCAGCACCACCACCAGTTTTTTCTATTGTGAAACTTTTTTGCATGAATATTGATTTTCCAGTTTCCGTCGAAGTTGAAGCATTAGCACTATAGATGGCAGCATTTGATAAACCCTTCGTCTGGCAGGAAGTCGATGCACTGGAGACTGTGGTTGTACAGTTTACTTAATTTTTGCAAATATTTAAAAACAATAATTAACAGTGCAATTTAGGTGAAATTGCAGTGGTAAGTTTCCAATTTATAATTATTACTATATTGAACGTCTTTAAAAATAATATGTTAAAAGCCTAAAGCAGTAAAATGAATATGGCGCTTAAGCGGTAAGAAGAGGGAAATTGTTATGTGTGTTACGTTGGGAATACTGAATGTGGTATTTCACGCTTACCGCGTATTGGTTTTGTGCGGAAAGCAAGCAAATACGCACGATCTCGCACAAAATACTTTCTATACATCTCTGCCTATACTGCGTTCCATAACGTTTGACAGGTGACATAAGCATTCATAGCAGAGGAAGAAATGGTAATTGCTGATGAACCAATGACAGAGCTCACGTACCAGGCTTATCTTGACGTTAGGCGGAGATAGAATGCTTCAGACCGCCCAACTTCAAGATAAGCCTGGAATGTGACTTATACAGGGACATCACTTTATTTTTACCAACATTTTTAACATTAACCTGGCATTAACATGGCCCCCTTCCATTACAGGAGTTTGATGTTACTAGTGCAATATGTAAACAAATCATTTTACTAGGTATAGGAGGAGAGAAAAGTAGTGTATCCATTTATGTTGTAGGGAAATACGACATTACGATTTTCAGTTTGATCATCACTTTTACGGAATTTATCAAAATACAGTAGAGTAGTAACATTTTTTTTCAAAAACTCAACATTTCAGGCGGCTATGTTCGTTATGTAATGTCTACTTTATTTAGCATATTAATTATTGATGTTATCATACAATATAGAGAGTGCATTTAAATTGAGGGGGTCATAAGTAAAGGGCTGTAAGTGCACTTAAGTTACTTTTGAGAAAATGGGGTTTAAATATTTAAGCTTTCGTAAAATCGGTGAAATTTTTTATTTAAATTTTAATGTGTGATGCGATTAAAATATCCCTTTGCCACTAAAATTTTAGATACTTTTGCTTACATTGGATGCACTTAACTCATGTTATTACAAATGTCACTAGCATTCCTTTGCTTCTAGCCACCTCAATTCAAAAAAACCTAATCTGAATTTTTAAATAAGTTGCTGAAAATGGTTGTCGTTCATTACAATGCAGGCTTCAATTCAGTACGCATATTATTAAAAACATTTTGAAGCATATTCTCTGAAATTGAATTTATCGTTTCTTGAATATAATTTTTAGTACGATATTATTAATATAGGTTCTTTCTTCTATAGAAAACGCAATCATATTTATGAAACACACTGTACACTGCATGTTTACTTTACTGTTTGAAGACTTCGAATGCAACAGCGGCCGTAAGTTTGTGTGTCTGACGGGAGCAAGGACATTAGTGAAGGGGTGAGAGTGAAGTACATTCAGAAATGCAGGTAAAATAAAAATGCAAGTAAAAATAAAATGACGTCCCTGTACCATTGATTGATTAGCAAGTATCCTTCTCCCGTCTTCTGCCGGCAATGTTTACGTCCCCTGTCAGACATTATAAAGCGTAGTATAGGAAACCCATATATCTTTTGCCGTCCTAGGAAGCTGTCCTAGGTATTCTCGGTCTGGACATGCGGTTCACCTGTTGAGTCTAATTCTGTTGATATTAATGGCTGTAATTAAAAATCGGTCCAGTTGCATTTCATTGTAGAATTGAAACCAAAATAAGTTTCCCTTCGAATAATTGATGGCAATACCAGTAATATGTAAGGAAAGAGCTCTTGTTATCGGCATTAGACACGTTTCCTGATTCCTCTGAAATCATAGTCAGTATATTCTTTTGTAATTAAGTGGAACTGAATAACATTTGTGCAAAGAAAATTTTAGACACAATATTGAACTGTTTGCATAAATATGGTTTTACAAGAGAGTATCTTTCACAACGTTTAACGCCCTTTGCTTCGGATGTTACTTCAAATACGTTGAGAAGAATGAATAGCGTTGCAGCTATGTTTCTTAAGGTTTTCTGGATGTCCTCGTCTGGCACTGCAGTGACCATCTTTTGGAGCTAGCGGTCAATGAAGAGATTGATAAAACTACAGCTAAAGCAATTGATAACAAGAAACATTTATTCAATAAACTTTACAGTCTGTATTCCACCTCTTCAAAAACTAGGCTAATATAAACGGCCACGTGAGGTTCGGTCTCACGACCGACGGAGGAAGGGCTAGGTCGGCCGTGTTTTGGGCGGGTTGCGCGCGCATCTGCTTCCTGGGGCATGTGCTACGAGCGGTGAAGGAGGGGAGCAGGAGCGTGCGAGATTATTCGAGAATGCCATCCTGACATCCGTGGAAATCTTCTAGGCATCTGTCGATTATTCGAGATCGCGAACTCTCCAGAAACTATGGTTTGGTTATAAAGGAGAGGACGCAAGTAAGCCAGTGTTGTTACAGTCAGTCAGTCAGTAAGCCAGTGTTGTTACAGTCAGCCAGTCAGTCTTGTGTACCGGAGTTCGACTTGAGTGTGTGTCCGCAACTGTGTGAGTATCCGAAGGCCTGAGTTCGAGTGCAGTGGACCGCAGTTGGAGGCACCTGAGTTCGAGTGCAGTGGACCGCAGTTGGAGGGACCTGAGTTCGAGAGCAGTGGACCGCAGTTGGAGGGACCTTAGTTCGAGTACAGTGGACTGTCTCTGAAGGTCTGTGGTTCGAGATACTGTGAACTCGAGTGACTGAGCTAGAAGAACTGTGAACTGAGAACTGACAGTTCTGATTTGTAAATAGTGCTTTGTGAACATTAGTTAAAATTAACAGTTCATTGTTGTTCTCAATATTCCAAGTAAATTGTCATTGTCGTCGTGGAGTGTAATAACGAACACTGTGTTTCTGTGTGGAGAGCAAATCCCATTGTTGACGGGAGTGGAATTAAATTGTAGAAAATAATCATTGTCGCTTTAAATAAAAGTTACATTGTTGTTTAGTATAAAATTTACAATATGCACGTTCATTACGTGTAAGATTAAAAGCTATCTAGGAGACAGTGATTGATAATTATTTCGTAATGAGCATGGGTCTAATGTTGGCTGCCCTGATATGGCTTGAGAATCTACTACCATATTATAGAAGCGTTCTGTATCAATGGCATATCTTCATAGATTACTAAAAACCAAAGTTCGTGTGCTTGATTCCACTTCATCAAATTTTCATGAGAAGTCTCAGAAAGTTGTGACATCTCTCTCTTTCTCTATGAATTTTTCATAATATTTCCTTACATGAAAGAAAAGTAAAGGAAATTAAACAATGGCAATTCCTCCGAAGTCTGAGTAATAATCTGGCAGCACGCATGTAAACAATAGCAGCTTTAAAAGTGGTCCTGTTGAAACAGAAACACAGACGAAATTCAGAGCGTTGATGAAAAGTCTAGAATTTCTGCAGAATAACAAATGCTCGACTGATTCAAATATTTCATTTGGAGACTTCCATTACAAGTCTAGAAAGAATTTTCAACGTGATACCAAAAGAACTAAAAAAATGTTCGTGGTTTCCGTGTTGCTGTATATTCAGAATCACAATCTGCATCACTCCAAAATCAAAGTGATCTGAAAACTTTACTTAATATAGTGAAGACCAGTGGCGTAGCGTCAATGTAAGCTAAAAAGCTCAGCTTCCCCAGTTAATAATAATTTCATAATAAAGCTGCAGTTTATGGACAAAATTATTTATTAATTTTAATAGAATTTATATTTACGCGTTAAATATTGTGATGCGGCAGCTTAGGATGATTTGTGATGCAGCAGTAAACAAGAAGCCTGCACACACCAGCTTCCAAGCAGACTGGTTTCTACACTCATTCTTCTGTGTAACCCACCCCGCAGATTTTCCATTCCTTTCTAACTAAACTACACTGGTCGCAAGGCTATCAAGAAGCTAGCTTTGACATTGAAAATAAGTAGTTTCCGAGTTATCCCTTTTCTTCAGTTGTGTTCAGTTGAAGTGTTAGTGTGCATTGTGGCTAATATAATAAATAATGAGTGAAATAACAGTTCCTGACACCAATTCACTTGAATTTTTAGGACAATTCTATTATCAAGACTGACTTACGAACAAAAGTGTGATCTAAAAAAACAAATGACCGACTCCCTTGCTGTCAATGAAGGATACACTCAAAATACAGACGCATACTTACGTAACGATACTAATACTGTACCTATTGACCGTTAATATTGTGATTTATCTAAATATGACAGGGAGTGAGCGAATGTTATACGTATACGTGTCTATCTGTTAGAGATAGCCTATGTGTAAACCGTGAAATCATATTTTACTATGTACCATTTGAAGTCATGCCTTATTGGTGTTACGAGGTTCCGACCAATCTTTGACTGCTGACTTGACATTGGCTACTATTTATTTTAAGACTATATTTTTGTAATACGTTTTCTCTTATTGCATGAAAGACAACTTGAGTTAGCTTCCCCTTCTCAAAATTTCATGCTACGCCACTGGTGAAGAAGTTTATTATACGTGTATTAACGGAAGAATGTTACCACTTATTTAGTAGACTGAATGACGTGTATAGACCGTATGTTGTAGGCCATATCAGAGTTGATATTTCTCCAAAATAACAGACACCTCTCCATCTCCTTCACCCAGTAGGACACGTATGGACCTAGACAGGGAAAGGAAGATGCCATGCTGACGTTACAACTAGCAGGGAACGGCTCAATGCAAATAGGAAGTCGGAAGACATTCCTAGAATGGAAGCTGTGTGGAAATATTGCTCTTAAACTGGCAGGTAAGGCTATATAATTATGTGTAACTGCATTTCAATCCTATAACATGTTTTTATTTTTGTTACACACATACAGGACGGTATAACCTAATTTTATTTTCATAATAGTATTAAGGATATTTAAAACTTGTGCTTTCACTGAAATCTAGAAATGTATTTTTTTTTCAGCACCATGCTACTTTCATTCTATACTTGTACGTAATAATGACAAAGTAAAATTGCATTGCCTACGCCAACTTTTAACGATTCCCTTCGTAATCTAACATATGGCACTGATAACACAAGTGGTACTTATATGCGTTCAGACAGTTATAAAGATGACTAACCAAACAAGAAAGATAAAATAAAATTCATCAGAAATTACCAGAAAACTGCTAAACAATGATGCAGCATCAAAGGAGATACCCTCGAAAACGAGATCTTTAAAACTAACTTAATAGCCATCCTATTGAAAAGTATTACGGCCATTTTGAAACAGAGTGCAAAACAATTTATGGTATGTAATTGTCTCTTTCTTTCTCTCTTCTTCTTTTTTTTTTTTTTCAAAAATATCTCTCAAACAAGAAAAATAATACGTTTTTCCAAAATTTATAACTTGAAACTTTGAATTTCAGGAACCATTCCGTTCCGTCTAGTAAGAAACGATTATGGTCCGTTTCGGTTCGTTTTAATTTGGTATGATTTAGATATGATATTATAATACATTTTAATTCTGTCGTTGTCAACAACACCACCGTGTCCAAGAAAACAATAGAGAGTTCCGGATCGTGAAAACGTCCATTTCGAGCCCTGACTTCAGGATTGAAAAGTTACTGTTTCGTGTGGTTTCAGAAGTTGTTTCGTAATAGGGTCATACTTTGTAAAGGATTGAAGCAAGGAGAATAAAAGAGTGACAAAAGATTTGAGCGAGTCATACTATTGACGAACGTGCTCCTAGCGGCTCTTATACACTATCTACCAAAAAGTAATTGGGCACTGTTTTTTTCCCCTTTATAACCTCGTGGAACCAGGCATGCTGTCCACTAGTTTGTGTAGGATATCCACTGGAATGAGTCGCCATTCCTCCTGAAACATGGCACTCAGTTGGACAATGGAAGTTGGCCCCATGTTTCGGCGGCTACTATGCAGTAGTATGCAGACAATAATGTTCACCGGTTGAACTGGCCTGCACAGAGTCCTGATCCCACTGAGCACCTTTTGGCCGAATTGACCCGGCGATTGAGGTCTCGGGAGATGCGGCCAACTTCCATTGTCCAACTGAGTGCCATGTTGCAAGAGGAATGGCGAAGCATTCCAGTGGATATCCTACACAAACTAGTGGAGAGCATGCCTGACAGGGTTGCTACTGTTATAGCAACAAGAGATGGTACCACGAGGTTCTAAAGGGGCAAAAACAGTGCCCAATTACTTTTTGGTAGATAGTGTACATTCACAGTTCTGCTAGCAGGCAAAGTTGTTTGTTTGTTTATATTTTTAGTGGGTTATTTTACGACGCTTTATCAACATCTATGGTTATATAGCGTCTAAATGATATGAAGGTAATAATTCCAGCGAAATGAGTCCAAGGTCCAGAGCCGAAAGTTACCCATCACTTGTGGTTAATGGTTTGAAGGAAAAACCCGGAAAGAACCTCAACCAGGTAACTTGTCCCAACCAGGATTTGAACCCGGGCCCGCCTGTTTCACGGTCATGCAAGCTAATCGTTATTTCACAGCGGTAGACCTGTTTGTTTATGAACTGGTTCGTTATTGTCAACCTAATTTGTAAGTATTTCAGCTGTTCCTTTACGAACACACCATACCTCTTGTGTTATGCACCTGTAACCTTATTAGCATACTGGATAAGACATGAGTGACAGCAAGAACAGCAAAACCAGCGTTGAAGTTATCACTGTAAAGTAAGGTAAGCCTGTTCTAATCGTTGCTGATAGGATAACTACTTCTACTGTGTACACAAAAGCAACTATGATGTCGCAACATGAGTACCGTGTAAATTAAAAAAAAAATCATTGCCTTGATTTATTAAGAACGACACCTGGCTATGTTGTTATTAACAGAGCTGAACATATGTTACAAACTTAGTTGAAAGTGAGATGAAAATGAAAACAGAGGAGTGCAAAAAAGATCACGAAGCAACGTTTTTGTTCCTGCGCATCAAATATTTCAAGAATAATTCGATGAGTCGCAAACAAAGAACTTAATTCTGTGTTAGAGTTGTCAAAATATACATGATAGTGTGTTAAGTTTCCTGTAGAACACTGTTAGGTACTTACTCCCCAAAATACTGCAACTACTTTGCATATTAATTTTCCGTAATCACTCCCTGGCCGCTAGGAGCACACCATACTTTCGGTCGGCCACCAGCACTATTTCGTAACAGTAAATTGTTTGACCAAATACAGCTTAATACTAAAACATCAAATTTAATACAAAGATTTATATTTTTTTACAACTCGCATACCGGTACTTTATATCATAAAAATTCACTCCTTCTGAGAATATTTTTCACATAATATAATGAGTAGTCCACACCTGTGGAGTAACGGTCAGCGCGTCTGGCTGCAAAACCAGGTGGCCCGGGTTCGAATCCCGGTCGGGCCAAGTTACCTGGTTGAGGTTTTTTCCGGGGTTTTCCCTCAACCCAATACGAGCAAATGCTGGGTAACTTTCGGTGCTGGACCCCGGACTCATTTCACCGGCATTACCACCTTCATTTCATTCAGACGCTAAATAACCTAGATGTTGATACAGCGTCTTAAAATAACTCAAGAAAATAAAAACATAAAATATAAGTAGACAGTGGATGCGGGATGACTTATCGTTGAATGTAAGTGCACAATTACTATATGTTACATTTTTTTTCATTCAGACCATTGCATTAGCTCAACAGGTTTCAAACGTAAGCAGACGACGTCAACATGCTACTGTATCTCCATACAGTCAGAAGGAAAAGAAAAATAACGTACTGCAATAGCCTAAGTAACTTGCAAGTTCAGTCCTCGTCATCATTGATGCAATTACCAGCGTTGCAGTAAACGACGATATATTCTCGTAAGTTATCGAAGCTGAATCGTTTTCGTCTATCGCTTAAACAGATTTTGTATCGAGAGAATTTCTGAAGAAAACCTCTAAAATGGGGATCACTCAATTTCTTTAGAGGAATATTTGCACTGAGCGTCACGTTGCACGTGTCGTTTAGACCCGCACAACTAGATGATGATGATGATGATGATGATGATGGTCCCTCAGATTTCATTTCAACGCATTTCCTGTGCGATGTTTCTCTATAGCCTGAGTTGTTCTGGTTTTTATTTCAATTTTACTTACTATCACACGATATTGTCTTCGTTAATACATAAAAGTCACTCTCATACTTCTTAATTGCATTTCGTATCTCTGAGCGAATTTAACGTTTTGACTTCGATGTTACAAATGAATCAGCACATCACTATTCAACTCGTACTAAATACTTGAGCAGGATAATACAACTGCACACATTGCGTTGCATTTAAGCGCACTTACACACCATCGACCTGGCCCGGGACCGAACCCCCAACCTCGGGCATAGAAGGCCAGCGCTATACCAACTGCACCAACCAGGCCGACTGATTTTCTTTAACATTTAATTGTTATTTACTATACAAACAGTCAAACATACGTTTGCATGCAAAATGTCGGAAATTAAATTTCAGTGAAACAAGTTTTTCACAGAATCGATAGTAAGTCTAATCCATGGAATTTAATAACTTGCTTGATAAGTTCACTGCAATTTACAATTAACAAAATGAAGGATGCATCTGGATAAACAGCATTTACACATTTAACAATCACATTGCAATATCCTTCTCACATCAACATGAGACCAAACGAAAATGAATAAATAAGACTTCAATATGAAAAACGCGGACAAATTAGGGGTGCTATTCATAGACATTTCGCTAGCCCGCGTTACGAGTGTGCTAAACTAGCACCGGCTATCGACTGGTTACTTGTACAGGATTCATATCATATCATATCGCTAATATTGGTTTATGAATACGAAAAACGTTAGTTGGCTGATCATCCACCGGAAGCCCGCGCTAAGAATGTCTATGAATGAGAATTTCCAAAAATGTATGCGGACGACTATTTCTATTATCAAAAAGCGGACATGTCGGCATAAATGCTGACATATGGTAACCCTACATAAGGTACAGTACTTCATTTATGTAGAATTGATTTTTTTCTCTCCTTATCTTTTTATCTTTCTATTTCTTTTTATTTCATGTTATTTTGTATCATTTTCTTTCCTGTTTCTTTATTATTTTATTTTTATTACCGTATATATCTTATTGTATACTTTTCCTTTATTTTATCTCGTTTGTTCTGTTGTAACAGAATTAATTTCGTGCAGCTACTATAATTTGAAGCCTAGCTCTGTCGTAGCACAGTATTTAATTGTATATTTCATGTCAGAAATTACATTCGTGTAATGTGGACTTCAAAACTTTGCATACGGTGCCACAATTACATTACATACACACTTTCTTGCGGAACGCTCCATTACACCTGAATTTCATATCTACTACTTCATTCTCTCTTATTACCCTAACATTACATTTAAGCCTGTCCTTGACATATAGGGTGCTATTCATAGACATTTCGCTAGGCCGCGCTACGAGCGTGCTAAACTAGCCCCGGCTATCGACTGGTTACTTGTACAGGATTCATATCATAGCATATCGCTAACACTGATTTATGAATACGAAAAACGTTAGTTCGCTGATCATCCACCGGAAGCCCGCGCTAAGAATGTCTATGAATACGGCCCATAGTTTTTATACCTAGTCACTGCTTTATACCAATAATGAACTTGCTATTTCTGTCTTACTTTAAAAAGTCATCATCATCATCCATCATCATCTACTTCAAGGTTGACCGATTCCGATCCTCTCCGTTATGTAGCTGGATATACCCTAAGACATTTATAGACATTCTTAGCGCGGGCTTCCGGTGGATGAACAGCGTTTTTCGTATTCATAAACCAGTGTTAGCGATATGATATGATATGAATCCTGTACAAGTAATCAGTCGATAGCCGGGGCTAGTTTAGCACGCTCGTAACGCGGGCTAGCGAAATGTCTATGAATAGCAGCCTTAGAGACCAAGTACGGAATGATGTTATATGAGATAAGCTGCATATAACTAACTTAGGCCCTACATAGTATGATTCGAGAAAATAAAAAAAATGGTCCAACATATACAAAGAATGACACTATCAAGACCAGCTAGATGCCTTTATAAATACAAACCAAAAGGGAAAGGAAGTATTGGTCGACCATAACTACTGTAAAAAAATATATGTATATAAAATAATGATCATCATCAATCCCCCTTCCCTATTCAATTTAATTAAATAAATATTTTAATACACTCTTGATTTCTTTGAAATATTGTAATTACAGTAGAACCCCGATTATCCGTCACCTTATTAACCGATCGGCGGATTATCCGATTGTTTTTCTGTTTCTACTTTCTTTCTTTCTTTCTTTCTTTACTACGGAAATAAATATGTAAGAAACTTAGTACTATACCTTATATTATAATCCTATTTTTTCTAGAGTGTTTCATTAAAAGCTTTCACCTTTACATAGTACTACTGCAAGCAATAAGAACGTTACTTGAAAGTGTTTTCCCAACTTGTAAAATAGTCCCAAGAACTTCCGCACAATATATAGCAAAGTTGTGCAGCATTCAGTCCTTGTCCTATTGCTCGAATGCCCGTACTTCATAATTTCTACGCAAAATATCTTCCACTGGTGTCAAAAGTGTCTTGCCAAGTATTGAAATAAAAATGCAAATAATTGAGAGGTTTGGGAAAAGAAAAATCGCGGCTTATTTCGCTTCAGGTGTATAACGTATGTAGATCTAACACAGGAGCCATCTACTATTCCTATCCTTCCGCAAACAACTATCATAAGGAATATCCTTTGCCCTTATACACCCGTCGTTGACAACCAGAATTAAATTAGTGAACTTCTGATTCACTATCTAGCATGTTAAACACAACACTATGGAGGAATATTATGAGACTGTAATATGGACTTACACAAATATTTTACGGTACGGATTATCCGATTTTTTCGATTAACCATCCAGTCCACCCCCTTCATTACCACGGATAATAGAGGTTCTACTGTATATTCTCTGCGTTGTAATAATGTACATACATTTTAATGACCTCAAAACACTTCACAATTTTATCGGTTTATATACATGACAAGACTAAATTGCATTGATATATCAATCATATCATACGAAAGAGTACTGTCATGAAGTCATGATGAAGAATACATGCAATGTTGCCACATGTTTAAGCATGGCTTGTTAGTGTATGAAGTTATGGCTGTCATGATAAACCACTAAACGTTTTCCGATACAGGAAGACGAAAAATTAAACGTTTTCGAACAAGAAGTATTTGCTGTTACTGCAATGGTGTAAGTGAAAATACTAATTCAACAGCGTGTAGTTCGGAGTTACGCTTGGATCCCTCGCAATCTAATGTTGGATAACCTGAATACAGTTTTTGCAAGTAACAGCGACTCTATCGCACACGTAAGTGAAACAAGATTAAAAAGTGCTGTACCGAAGCAGATGTTCACAGTTCTGTTCCGACTGCAGCACCATGCCTATCGACTTCTACTTCTGCGTGGGGAGCCCACCATGTAACTCCGTGAGGCTCCTCGCCAAAGCACTGAAACTGGATCTCAACATGAAGACGATAAGCATACCAAAGCAAGAACATATGACGCCCGCTTACCTCAAGGTAAGTCTTAAGCACTCAACTTTTTATACGGAGTGTTAAGGTACGGTCACACGTCGCTACTTTTGCAGCGCTGCAGTACAAAAAACTGCGCAACTCTCGTACTGCGACGTGTGAACAACGGTGCAACCCGAAAAGTAGCGGCTGCCGAACCTGCTGCCCGCTACTTTTCCATGCTTCGCGCAGCTTAAAAGTAGCGACGTGTGAACAGCGTTCTCAGGGTTGCAGCCGCAGCATTTTTGATATCGGTTTTGTTGAAACTTTTGCTGCGGTTGCGGCCAGTGTTGCCACCCATATGTTCCAATGATACTTTTATTGTTTGGATGTATTTTAATGTTAGATATGATGAAAATAAATTATTTGTAACAGTTATTAAATGCACAACACAGTCTGAGCATATTTGCTGACGATATAATTCTTTTTTTTTTTTTCTGTAGCGTAGTTCCAAACAGGAGGGATGCCAACATTGATTACGTGAATATGCTGTTGGTTATCATTTAAGTATATAGGCGTTTTTAAAAGCTTTATAGTAAAAATAATGCCAATTTCTGGATACTAGTTAGGACAGAAAAGCAAATAGTAGATAAGTAAGCTTTCGCATGAGTTTATTAACAATTCGAACATAACCACAAAATGTATATTGAGAAGTCAACACGGAGATGGAAACCTGCAGCATGACTGCGGCTGCAAAAGTAGCGCCTTGTGTGTGAACAGACTCGCAACCTCCAGTTGCAGCCTTTGCTGCACTCGGGTTGCGCAGCACGAAAAATAGCGTGCAGCGCGCTGCTTTTGGCTTACGTGTGAACACGACACGCAACTTTTGCAGCTGCAGTAGAAAAGTTGCGCAGCAAAAGTAGAGACGTGTGATCGTACCTTTAGGAGTAAAAGTGCAAATATTTTAATATTTAAGAAAAATGCGTGTAAAGTAACGCTCTATTTAGGCCTACTTTTTCAGCTGCTCTAATAGTCTTTTTTCATAAATGTCTCGTGTATTTTACGATCTCATGTTTTACGAATAATCGTACTATGAAACGTCTCTCAATTTAGAGCAGCCTTGGCGAAAATGCGATCGTGCGCCGAGCCACTGTGTAACCTGCAACGTGCATAGCACCTATGGAGGGAGGCAGGCACCCAAAGGGGAAGTGAAGGAACTGTCAGATTTATTAACGGATTTTCGTCCTTGAGAACTCCGTCCTTCGATTGTCTCTTCTATTCGAATCTCCGCATCTCTTCGTCTATTACCTCTACCATCTTCGGTAGTATCGGATATCACCGGAGGAGAGTTTTATTCGTAATCTCCGATTCCTCCGGTAATAATATTCGCTCCACTCAGCAACACTAGTTCTGTCTGGTTTCACCCCACGTAAAAAGAATCTTACTCACCGCTTTCATAAAGCCAGACAGTTCGGAACCATTTAGTATACCATTACAAATACATATTTAAGAACTATTGGAAAACCCAATGTTGGGAGACTTAGAGAACGCCACCGAGAACAATTTCAAAATCAAACACAACTTTAAAAGAAGCCGGAATAGGTCAGGAGACTAATCCGTTCAGTTTATGATGATTAACCATTTTTGTATTGAGCGAACATTTTTCTATCGCTGCATTAATCTCTCCTAGAACTGTGAGTGCCCCAGAATAAAAATTAATATTGAATTATATCTTTTCCAGATCAACCCTTTGCACACAATTCCAGCAATTAGTGATGATGGCTTCACCTTGGCTGAAAGGTAAAAAATCAATTCATGCACTCTCTTACTCTCACACTACCGCTCTCTCTCTCTCTCTCTCTTTTTCCCAGAATACGTTTAAGTGCAAAGATGATTAGATAGCGAAGGCACCTGTATCATTAGGTCTCATTTTTTAACTACATGTGACGAAGTAGTAACATAGAACATAGAACGATATTCATAAATGGTGGAGAATTTCTTCAGTTTCGATTTTTTGCACCGTTTTAAAGATGCAAAAGATACAATGTTTCGGAGCTACGTTCCGATTCCACAATCAGTGAAGGTAAGGACTATGGTAACGGAAACGTCACACAGATCAAAAAGGTCCATGAAAAACGATTTGTAATCTCTATTTACATCTTCCGCATTATTGCAACTTTTTTTTTGTTATTTTACTGAAATGAATCGTCTTCTATGTTCAACAGTTAAGTCTCGACCAAAGTGAGTTCTACACACTGGCCTAACAAAGGAGCCTTCCATAATTTGCAATCAAAAACCATCTTTTCAATTTGTAACAGTAACGAAACTATCAGCAAGAAACTAACAGTACTTAATGTAGGCCTAAGTATAAAATATCCTTTATGCCGTACATATAAGGTTCCTACATCTAACTAGTAAAAATCATGAAAGTTCTATAATTTCTTTAAGAATCAGATAAAATATAATGAGTATGGAAAGGGTGAGACAAAATGACGGTATCGTGACAGGTTTTATATTCGATCTGAAATGTTTCTTGTAAAACAGTATTGACATACGTTTTTACTAATAAAATTTCTTATTTCGTACATTTACAGTGAACAGCTCGTTTATAAGTCGTATGTAAATTCCTGACTAATAATCACTATATAGGTACGACATATATAACAATAGGGCTACAATTGTTACAGAAATAGTTTTGTCATTATTTTATTAAGGTAACAGAATAACTGAGATTCTTTATTGCATCCCATAGTATGTACTAGCATGCCGCGCTAAGTATCGATAGTACAACTAGGTTTGATCGATTACCACACTATATTTTGATTAAATAGTACAGCTAGAATAATATTATTCTAATTATTATGTGCTCTTTGAAATGTTGTTCTGTGGTTACAAGGCAATTATCATAAAATGACAATCGATACGAACAGCTGTTAGAGAGGCAGCCATGTTTTCCTCTATAACTAGACAACAAATATATATTAACAGGAAAAAAAAAATATTTTAATTGGTTGAAGCAGTAATAAGTAGGTACTTTGTAAAAGTGGTTTTAAGATCAAGACAAAAATTGTTTAAAGCATAAGAAATGCTTAATTACAGTAAGTTGTGCTAAGTTAAGTTAAGAATGTGGTTACGTTGAGTAAACAAAAATATGTTCTGAAAGTAACTTTTTTTTTTTTCATTTTAGGCTAAGATCACTGCTTTTATATACACACACTCATTAAGTTTCCTCACACATACAGTTTTCAAAACGTATTCACAAGTCAGGTATTTTACTCTACTTTTTTCCGGACTGCATATGGTTATTTGAATTCACAGCCGTGCGATTCTCAGCTATCTGGTGGAGAAGTACGGAAAGGACGATTCCCTATATCCAAAGGATCCCAAGAAGAGGGCTGTAGTGAATCAGAGACTCTACTTCGACATTTCCACACTCTACAGCAATTTCGCTGCCTACTATGTAAGTAATGCATGTTACATATTGTCGTTCATTTTATGAAACCTCCTATGTTACATCATTTTTCAGGAGGAGGAAAAAAGTAGTTAGATATCAACAGGCCTACACTGATACTCGAAAAAATTAAAACAATTTAAATTATGGTTTATTTAACGACGCTCGCAACTCCAGAGGTTATATCAGCGTCCCCGATGTGCCAGAATTTTGTCCCGCAGGAGTTTCTTTAAATGCCAGTAAATCTACTGGCACGAGCCCGTTGTATTTAAATACAATTAAATGTCATCGACCTCGGCAGGGATCGAACCAGCAAATTCGAGCATAAAAGGCCAGCGCTATACCAACTGCGCTACCGAGGGCGACATGATCCTCGATGAAGTCAACATATTCACCAACGTTTTCTACCGATTTATCTAACATTCTTATGTAGTATGTAAATCTGGCTTTCAGGTAGTTTCTTCTTTTGTCTTACATTCATTTCATTTCATTACTTGAACATAATCTGTGTAGGCTATAGCTACAGCACGAGACACGTAACGAAGTAGTGATGGGCGATAGTCGATAGTACTTACTATCGATAGTTATGATTTAAACTATCGAAACTATTGATAGTCAAATTGTTTCCAATACTATCGATAGTTCTGGCGACTATCCATAGTCATTCATAATATTATAAGCGTTTACACGTTTTGACATAGGAAATCGTAACAATATAATATTTCGTAGGATAGAAAGTTGATTTAAATAAAGGCTTATATTTTATTGTAATTTTAAATTTAATGGCACTTAGTAGTAATGATTAACAGTAATTATTAAAGAAACCTTTGCGACGATGTTGCGGACGGCATTACTACATTCGGTAGTGCATTAGATGATAATTTAAACTGCCCCGTACAAGCAAGATTTTAGGGAAAACACGGAAAATTTAAGTTGAAGCAAGTAAAGCGATAGGTTTGGAAGTAAATCCCGAAAGGACAAAGTACCGTATATGATTATGTCTCGTGATCAGAATATTGTACGAAATGGAAACATAAAAATTGGAGATTTATCCTTCGAAGAGGTGGAAAAATTCAGATATCTAGGAGCAACAGTAACAAATATAAATGACACTCGGGAGGAAATTAAACACAGAATAAATATGGGAAGTGCCTGTTATTATTCAGTTGAGAAGATTTTGTCATCTAGTCTGTTGTCAAAAAATGTGAAAGTTAGAATTTATAAAACAGTCATATTACCGGTTGTTCTGTATGGTTGTGAAACTTGGACTCTCACTTTGAGAGAAGAACAGAGATTAAGGGTGTTTGAGAATAAGGTTCCTAGGAAAATATTAGGGGCTAAGAAGGATGAAGTTACAGGAGTATGGAGAAAGTTACATAACGCAGAACTGCACGCATTGCATTCCTCACCTGACATAATTAGGAACATTAAATCCAGACGTTTAAGATGGGTAGGGCATGTAGCACGTATGGGCGAATCCAGAAGTGCATATAGAGTGTTAGTTGAGACACCGGAAGGAAAAAGACCTTCGGGGGGGGGCCGAGACGTAGATGGGAGGATAATATTAAAATGGATGTGAAGGAGGTGGGATATGATGATGGAGACTAGATTAATCTTGCACAGGATGGGGAGCAATGGTGGGCTTATGTGAGGGCGGCAATGAACCTCCGGGTTCCTTAAAACCCATTTGTAAGTAAGTAGAATGTACGTCTTTCCCCGCATCGAGAATGGCACCAGAAATTCGTGATGAAACAAGAAATGGAAGAATTTGAAATGCATACTGTAACAAGACGAGTCACAGCGGAATACTAATGTTACTAGTAGTTAGGCCATGAACCAATGTCATTTGTGTGACAATTCTACCTTCTCTCTCTATATACATGAGGGCATACAACTTCTTTGTAATGTTTACCGTGCCGCGCGGACTCTTTCAGTAACATCTCGCAATCAGTAACAGGTACAGAACCGTGCAAGTACTCGTTTGATTTGTAAACGCCAGTTCTGGAATATTAAAATCGATATTTCTTTCTTTTGAGTGAACCAGAGTGAAAAAATTGTTGTGAACTGGGACTAATTTCGTAATGTCGTTTCATATGAAGAGAAAATACATGTCCTTCATTAATAATAATTACTCCCCTTGTCATAGACCATACTCTCTATTTGTAAACCGAAAGAAAAATAAAACATTCTAACCAACACAACTGTAGTTTCATTCCTGAAACTCAGTCACTTTGTCCTACCTCGTTTCTTAGATTCACTGTAAAGTTCCATTACTCATTAAGAAGCAATTTACTTCACGGTTCTTGCATAACGTGTTTCTGGTCTTGTTTGAAGTTTTCAGTCTTTGTCACCGGGAAATTCGGTGCCGAGTCCCATCTGACCAAGCTGCAAGAGGCCTACCAGGTGCTGGACAAGTACCTTGACGGACAGAACTGGGCGGCAGGGGATAACCTCACCATCGCTGACATGTCCCTAATCTCCTCCGTCACTGCCATGCAGGTAATATAATTATCATGTCTCATTTAATTCTTTATTCTTAAAATAGAAATATTACTCGTCTACGCATTGGTAATAATTGTTTATTTTGTGAATGAAATGGCGCTTTTTTAATTGAAAAGCTTACTTCCAAACTTCACCTACGTCATGTTTTATCATTTTTTTTGTTTTGTGTTAATATCTCTTACTAGGATTAGATACATGTGCTTCACTATAATATCATTCAAAACTCCCTTAAGGGGTTAGGTACAGCATACAGCAGTAAAATTTTGGAAATATTCAACTTTTTTTTTTCTCCATTACTCTACCTTGTACAATAGTGAAAATAGTATGTGTAAAACACTGTCCTTCTGCTATATGAAAAAAATATTTTTACGATGTAAAAAATTATTTACATTTTTTTTTGTTCCAAAATTCAGTTCACTGTGTAGTGATGAAGCGTTTCCCACATAACTCAAAAACTATTCAACATTCTGTGATGAAATTTTTTATGTGTATTTATGCATGTCATATCTACAAAAAGTATTCGATTCAGTGAATCAAGAAAGAGTGCTGAATGGATTAAGTAACAAGACACTGAAAGAACATACAGGGTGATTCACGAGGATTTACCGTCCCTTACGGAGCTTATTTCCGAAGACATTCTGAGCAAAAAATGTCATATAAACATTTGTCCTAATCTCAATATTTTCAGAATTACACTACAGTAATTTGAAGTTGCAAATGTAGTCTTTCAGGTGAAGCTTCCTGTAAAGGAGAGTTGAAATTATTCAACTCTGCTTTACAGGAAGCTTCACCTGAAAGACTAGATTTGCATAATATATACGTCGTTGTGTACGTTAACAGAAAACCACAATTCCAAGTCACACAGAGTTTGTGTGCACTCGATGTGGGTCTCTGGCGTTTCGTCAGCCCACGCGAGTTGTGTGGATATAAAGGGAAAAGTTGAGACGGTGTCGGGTGGAGTTCCCGGGTAGCTCAGTTGGGAGAGCGCTGGTACGTTCAACCAGAGGTCCCGGGATCGATACCCGGCTCCGGAACAATTTTTCCCTTGAAATTATTTAATTTGAAATTGTTTGTAAAATACCATTATTCTTGAGTTTTAAGGGTAAAAGAATATTATAGATAAAGAATGAACTATTCAGGAGTATCATTTCTTTAATTAGTTATTATTCTGAAGTTAAAATTTGTTGTGAATTCCATAGTTGCTTCGTACAGAATTTTTTTTGTCGATTTTTAACTACAAAATTACATATTCTTATGCATTTATGAAAACAATTGTTACAAATCACGCCACTCTTATAAATTCTTTAAGACTGTACATTAGAATGCATAATTAAACTATAAATAATCAAGTTCCCAAAATCGTATGATTTGTAACAATTTTTAAGTGCGTAAGAACGATGTTATTTTTAGTTAAAAATTGAAAAATAAAATCTGTCCAAAACAATTAATAACACATTTTTAGCTTCAGAACACTAGACAATTAAAGAAATGATACTTCTGAATAGTTCATTCTCTATTTGTAATATTTTTTTACCCTTGAAACTAAATAAAAAAGGTATTTTAATAACAACTTCAAATTAATGTAACTTTGAAAATATTGAAATTAGGACAAATGTTTATATGACATTTTTTGCTCAGAATGTCTTCGGAAATAAGCTCCGTAAGGGACGGTAAATCCTCGTGAATCAACCTATATATCGGGATGCTAGACACAATATAGACAAATTCGCAAGCCAAAATCAGGCAGGTCACAGAGGGAGAAGGATTTTCACTAGAGAAAGAAGTTTAAGGACTGTTAGTTTCGATTTTAGCCACGGCCACACATCCACCTCAAAGTTTTCAAAAATTGACGTTCTATATTTGCAGATTATCTAGTATTCCTGTCTTCTAATTCTTTAGTTAAATAATGAATAAATAGCTAGACTAGCTTACAAATAACGCAATTTTGTCATATCTTGATAACAATGCAATACTTTATAGTATATAATTACTACTCACTTTGTATATATAATTTTTTTAAATACTGCTATTTCATTTTTTTACAGGCGTTTGATTTCGACGTTAGCAAGTATCCAAATGTGATCAAGTGGTGCGAAAATATGAAGAAGCTGGCCGGATACGACGAGATTATCGTCGAAGGAAGTGAAATTATTAAGAATTTCTATAAATCCAATAAGAAGTAAACTTTGTGAATTACGTACTGTAACTGATGAGCTGTGATACAGCCCAATTTCTTCTGCCAAGTCTTAATATATAATAAATGTGTTATCAAGATTATTTTTACAAATGCAGTATTTTTTTACACAAATAGTGGGACACAATTTGTAAGAGACTTAAATAATATGTGCACGATTTTAAGATGGCTTCCAACATGTTTTTTATTCAAAGAAACTAGAGTTATATAATTTTAAAATTGGTATTACTGGTTTCTTCTACATTGGAAGATTCAAGCCATTACAAAAAATGTAACAAACATAAAAATGAAAACATAGCATTTTTCAAGTTATCTGTAATAGTAGATGATGCCAAAGAATGCAATATACTTGAATAATTAAACTATCAAACTCCACTTTTACTTCACATTTCGAGTAATGAGAAATTAAAAGAAGAGAGTACTCCTAAATCTGCTCCAAACTTTATAATGACTAGATGCGGAGAACCTAATGTACTGAATATATTATTACTCACAATGTTCTGTTTGATGCCTCACGTTCAAGTTTTCGTTGTTATATTTATTGTTACGAAAAATTTCAGGAGAGGAAAAACAGCCTCAGTTTATACTGTACATCTACAAGATTGTTCGTATAAAGTAAAAGTATTTCTATTTTTACTTTTATATGTTAAGTTTAAAGTAATAAGCTATTATTGTAAATATTTTTGTATTAAAATGATTCAGTTGTACGTTGATAATTATTGCATTAGTGTAATGTAACAGTAATCCAATGCAATCTAATCTGTTCTAAGCTGTCTCATTATTACTTGATTAAAAGGAAATGAGCACAGACTCTCATTCAGGACTGTCTTAAAATCGGTGATAGCATATTGGAATATATTAAGGTTTTGAAAATGTAAATAACTTGAATATTAATGTTTAAAGTTTTTATTTAACGTCGGAAAGTAGGATTAGAAGTGCACATAAGTGTCGACACTACAAATATCTTAGTGTTAGAGTAATTAAAATATTGTGAGTGAAATGAATTAGATTAGGCTTAAATAATTATTATGGGGCAGAACTTTAACACAGGAATATCAGTTTATTAGCAAACCAATTAACCACAGAAACCATATCTGCATAACAATAAAGTTTTTAATGATTGACACTTAAATAGGCCAAGAACAAAGATTGATGAGAGCAACGTTTGGGACGATCCCACCTAAATACGTACCGTTTGGGATGATTTCCGTAGGACGTTTGGGACTGTGAATATTGGGCTTATGGGGCGATACCACCTACCTGCTCAACATTTCCATAGAACGTTTGGCACGCTTAGAGAAACAACATTCTCCCTCCATTTATGCAGATTCCGAACTTCCAGGTACTTGTATTTGACACCCTAGTATGACTAAAATATTGTTTCGTAAGTGAAAAATGTAATCAAGAGAACTATCATCACCTCATTATACTTTGCAGATTTAAGACCAATTTGAACCTTAATAAAACGAAGCGTCGTCGTCGTCTTCCTAACAAGTATTAGGCCGAGTGGCCTGTTACGGTCTCAAACTAGAATTTTCAGTCCATCTCTTCTTCGGACGACCTAGAGATCTTTTTCCATGCGGATGGTAATGAAACAGTGCTTTTGGAATTCTGATCGATCCATTCTTTCGAGATGACCCTTCCACTGAAGTTGATATTTGCTCATGAACTGCATAATGGGTTCTATTTGAAGTTCTTGCATTATGTCCTCATTTTGTTTATGATCCCAGCGAGTATATCCAGCTATTGCTCTCATGACACTCATCTCACTTGCTGTTATTCTACTGACATCTTTATTCTTCACAGTCCACGCTTCACTACCATAGCTTAATACTGGCTGTGCTAAGGTTTTATACAAGCCTATTCTTGTGTGTCTTTGTACTAGTGAAGGTTTCATGATTTTATTAATGATCCCCATTGTTTTATTATATTTACATATTTTTTCAGCAATATCTACTTCCTCATAAGGTGATAGTGTATAGCCAAGGTAAGTGAAAGTATTTACTCTTTCTATCATTTTATTATTCAAACAGATTTTACTTGGTATAGGGAATTTCCCACAAAATGACATGATTTTCGTTTTTTTCAATATTAATTTCCTGTTATATTTTTCACTGACCATATTTAAATTGTATACTGAATATTATAAATCATCTTCAGTTGATGCTATGGGAACTAAATCATCAGCGAAAAGTAAAGCGAAGCATATTTCAAATATATTTCAAATATTCCATTAGGTTTACTTCCCCAGTCTTATATTCTTCAAATTTGTTTATTAACTTCCACTCTCCTTCTTTACTGTCTTTCCTTTCCTTTTAGCAACAATTCTTACAACTTCTAAAGAAATTTCCTCTGTTGTAATGGGTTCATGAATGTGACACACACACACAGTTTTGTAAAGTTTTGAGTCACTATACACTACTACATATTACAGTGGAATTTCTTTTCGTACATAGAAAATTCAACCTTTCGAGTTTTTAATTCACATCGCTTACTTACGTTTAAATTGTCAACACAATACAGAATTGCCCCTTTTTGCAGTCGACACGTGTTCTATAGTAGGAACCTCCATTTCAGTCAGTTTCCACATCCACAAATTGGCTACTATGTAGCGTTATTTATGTGAGAGAGTTACCGGATCCCAAACGACCTCTTATTCAGGTAAACCAAAACACGATCCTTTAAACCAGCGGTCGTCAGCACAGAGCACCCTGGGGCTAGCGTCTCTTACCCGCGGAAAACACAGTGCACCATGGTGCACTCGTAGCTGCTAGCGGGTATGCTCTCTACCTATTCCTGCTGCACGACGGGGCACACGGTACAACACCGCTTACCCTTTGCACATTTCAGCGAGTGCTGACGACCACTGCTTTAAACTGACCGTCCCAAACGACCTCTGTTATTCAGGTAATTAAACACAAAACCAGTCCACACCTGTGGAGTAACGGTTAGCGCGTCTAGCCGCGAAACCAGGTGGCCCGGGTTCGATTCTCGGTCGGGGCAAGTTACTTGGTTGAGGTTTTTCCGGGGTTTTCCCTCAACCCAATATGAACAAATGCTGGGTAACTTTCGGTGTTGGATCTCGGACTCATTTCACCGGCATTATCACCTTCATCTCATTCAGACGCTAAATAACCTAAGCTGTTGATAAAGCGTCGTAAAATAACCTACTAAAAAAACACACAACCGTCCCAAACGTCTTACGCCCGATGAGAGAAGAACAATTGACATGACTGAAACATAGTTTTGAAATATGTAGCTGGTTTCACTCGAAAAGATGACGTAAGCAATGATGAGAAAACTTTAGGATCTTGTTTCACTTATCCGTAACAAATCCATTGACAATAAAATTATCCAATAGCCCTTTACGAAAAAGTGGCTCTTCATTACATGCCTGTAGCAAGAGGAGGTGCAACTTGAAGTAAATTATGAATTAAAATTACAAATAACTCTGGACATATAGCCTACATACATAGTAATAATAATAATAATAATAATAATAACAATAATATTCTATTGTCTACACCTGTGGAGTAACGGTCAGCGCGTCTGGCCGCGAAACCAGATGATCCGGGTTCGATTCCCGGTCGGGGCAAGTTACCTGGTTGAGGTTTTTTCCGGGGTTTTCCCTCAACCCAATACGAGCAAATGCTGGGTAACTTTCGGTGCTGGACCCCAGACTCATTTCACCGTCATTATCACCTTCATCTCATTCAGACGCTAAATAACCTGAGATGTTGATACAGCGTCGTAAAATAACCTAATTAATAAATAAATAAATAAATAAATAAATAAATAAATAAATAAATAAATAAATATTCTATTAAACTCGAATGTGTACAACTTTCGACCATTTTGTATTTGTTTTGGGGACCCGGCTCGGGACCTCACTGAGTGTTAATAGACTGATAATAATAATGGTGAGTGGAAACTGGAGAGCCCTGAGGAAAACCCCTCGCGCCTGTTTCGTCCACCACAAAGTCCTCCGTGACCCAGACGGGGATCGAACCCGGGTTGCCACAGTGGAAGGCAGAGAGACTAACCACTCAGACAGGGATTAACAAAATTAATAGGTATCTTTTGTTAATTTTCCCGTCTCACTTCACGGCCTCTATGAAATCTAGAATAAAAATAAATCAGTAACTTTGATCTGAAATGGGTTGTCATTTGAGTGACTTTACTGATTACAAACTAATACATTTAATATACATCATTCTCAGATAATCTGACTAGCAGCCAGGCAGAAAGAATGTTCAGAAAGATTTTTTGGGTATCAGAGACTCTGAAAGAAGTAGGTCTGTTTCCATGACAACCTTGAAGTCGATTTTTTTGCAGTATCATAAAGTTCCTCTTTATATTATTTTGTCATTATGAGAGAGTAAAATTACACTATCTACATGTAATAAAATTCTCTTCGCAATCAAAAACAAAACACTGATAACAACTGCAGTTCTTAATGTCTTTAAATACGCCTAGCTAAAAAGTACTAAGCCAGCCAATGAAGAGACCTGAAATTCAACCAACATGTCCAGAAAATTGCTAAACAGTAAGTTTTCAAAGCTACAAACAGATGTCCAAAAATGTAAAATGACAAAAGAATATCCATAAAATACGTATTTCTTTAAACATGAACACAGTTTATAAACACAAAGCATGTATCAATATGAAAGTAAACCTGCGTCATTGAAGTTTGGAAGTTTTGGTGGTAATATTATACCACTTAAGACCTTCCGAGACACAAGAGGACGAGGAAATTATGTTCCCGGCCAGGTACATCTAATGCAATGGCGTCACAGCCTACTATATACAGTCACGAAGCTTGGGGTGATTTTTTGCCAACGAGTTGCATTTCTCGCGATAGTTGCTAGCCGCTTGGAGCGCTGTGAGTACTAGGAACAATAGACTGTGTCACTGCCATCGTGATCTAATACAGGCCGTAAGGCAGACCATGTGACTCGCTTAACCCGATCACGAAGGGCGGCGTTTCAACCATATAAATTAATTGGAATGCGTAAAGAGTAAAATATTGTATATTTCTCTAAAATGTAGTGTAATTGCATTAATAAAATTTAAAACAATGATTAGGAGACACTTCAGACATAATTCCTTGCGAGTTAAGGTGTAATATTATTTTGGTGTGAAAATTACGTTGTTCGTATGTGTAATACCTGCCTTTATTTCGATTAAATATTGCGAAATTCTTGTACATTCATTTATGCACGATTCAATAATTTTCAGTTGCACCGCACGAATATTTAGATATGTTGAAATTATAGGTTATGTTTACTGTACTAGTTGCCCATTTCTGTCTAATTTTAGTGGTCTCCAATGCCCTGCCACTACATATGTATGTTATGTCATATGGAAATTACAGGTTATGTTTACTATATTTAACTTATATTCCTATATTTGCAATTATACAGTATAATTAAACATAATGTCATGTATGACACCCATCACATTCTATTTGTCTGTATTTTAATACTATATTTGAGTACTGAATTATTGTATTTATCTACTACATTAGAGACGAAGTAACACAATCGTAACTAATTTCATAGGAGTGGTATGGTAAATTTTCTGTCTACAATTAAGGAAGGTAGATGTGCTAAATTAAAATCACAATATAAATTCGTTTTTATTGAACCTCAAAATAGCTTCCATTCTAAACTATGTTGATGCGAACAGATTATGTTAACACGTAAAATTCTCTTCACATTAAAATAATACAGTTTCGTAATTATTTCTGCAACATATTACGCAACAAGAAGTAAACGGAACTTATGGATACATTACACTAAATAAAACTTAGCAATGATACGCAATAAAGTTATAATATAATATTTCACTGAGCTCCATACGCTGAAATAGAAAACCCGAACATGCATTACGGCCTAGATCGAAAAGGCTTTGTTGTGAAAAGTTGTGTAAACTGTGAAATGTTCGTTATCGGTTTTAATAACTGTACATGACTAAAATACAATAATTTGAATAATAATATGGGACAAGGAGACGTTTGTGATACTATAAATAATGTAAGAAAAAGAGGTCAGAGTTATCCTTCTTCCGAAAGATCCAGGAAGGTGAGTTTATAAAATATAATATATACTTTATGAAAATAATATATAAACCTTATGTATTTCATATTTCAATAGTGGAAGGAAGTGTTAATTTTTTCAAAAGAATACGATATCGAAAGTACAATACATTTATCGTCTGCTGAGGAAAGGATCTGTGATGAGGCGATAGTAGAGATCCTGGTGGTTAGCAACTATCTATGGATGCGTATTTCAACTGTCTATGTTTGCATATTTAGTAAGTATTGAGCTTCGTGACTGTATATACTAGACTGTGATGGCGTCATGTTTAGTCCCGAAGTTACGCTTGTGTAATAATAGAACTGATTATGTAATCTAACGCAATCTTATGTTGGCTACCCTGAATCTTGACTCAGCATACTACAGTGATCCTCTCACGCACACTTTTATGATCTATTGTAATATAAAAAGGTCCTGTATACGAGTACACAAGCACAGTTTTGTTCAGACTGCAGCACCATGCCTATCGACTTCTATTACACCTTGGGGAGCTCACCATGCAACTCCGTGAGGCTCCTGGCCAAAGCATTGAAACTGGATCTCAACATGAAGATGATAGACTTCGCAAAACAAGAACATCTGTCGCCCGCATACCTCAAGGTATATAATTATAATTAGTTTTATCCCGGAGACATCACGGAACTAGTGGCAAAACATAGAAGGTTATTTAAGAGTCAGGAAAGATCATTGTATTTTCAAGGAAACTATTTCAATTGTTTCACTATTATTTAAAATGGAATAAATAAACAGTAATTCTAGCTATTCTTGAGTGAGTTGATGTCTCTTTTTTACGTAAATACATCTATGCTGAAGGGTAATTAGAGATAAAGTGTAAGACACGAAAATATTTAAGATCCAGCGTTGCGCCAAATTCAATTGTCAACTGCTCAGTAACGGACCTCACAGAAAACGATTTTATAAACAGTTGAATAACCCGTGATAAGTTAAAAGCAATAAAGAATGGATAATAAAACACACACAAAATGAACACAAATAAAGACGTTTAAAAAGTGAGTTTTTTTTTCCATAAATTTTATTAACTGATTCTTTTTAATTTCAAACTTTTTGTGTATCAGTGATTTGTTTGATCAAATTTAATGATTGTATCGATGTGTTTTATCCTTCACATAGATGATTAAAATTTGAAACACTCCATTTACAAAATCCGTCACTAAGGGTGGTATTCATAGACATTTCGCAGCACGCGCTACGAGCGTACTAAGCTAGCCCCGGCTAGCCACTGGTTACTAGTACAGAATTCAAATCATATCCTATTGCTAACACTGATTTATGAATACGAAAAACGCTGATAATCCACCGAAAGCCCGCGCTAAAAATGTCTATGAATACGGCCCTATGAAACGGTGACGTAACTCCCGATTTATTGCAGTGTCATTGTGATAAGCAATTTTCACGTTTAAAAATAATAATTTCTTTCTTTCTTTCTTTCTTTCTTTCTTTCTTTCTTTCTTTCTTTCTTTCTTTCTTTCTTTCTTTCTTTAGGCGTATTTACACCGGCGTAACACTGTTGGCAACATAAAATTTTATTGACTAATGTTGTGAACAAAACTTGAAAAAGCAGTTGTAATTTATTGGCAACAAATTCAGAATAAAAAAGTGTTCCTTCACCAAACGATGGACATCAGAGAAGTGTTGGAAACATAATATAGGGACATTTCAACGGAGTTATGGAACAATATACCAACCGATTTGAAAAAATTGAGATATTTTCACAAATCTGTTGTTGGCTGGATTATTTAACTCGAAAAAATCAAGAATGCAATATCTGCATTTTTCTGCTATATAAAAGCAAAATTAGTTTATTGCAAAAAGTTAATTTATTTATTTCGCTTTGCAATATTAATTCAACTGCTAGTCTGTTATTAAAAATCGGTTAGCCTTTTTAATATTATTTGTGCTGTTTTGGGTAATAGTATGAATGTTACAATACTTCTTGCAATAAAATGTTTAATAAAAACTAGATTTATTTCAATGGTCAATATCTCGAAAACAGGTTTTTGGCAGTTGGTCTTTTATTGCGTATCTCCGTCCATTCTTAAGGTACATTTACATGGGTGCAACATTGATATAAACACAGTTATAAGCATTTAATTTTGTTTGATGCTTAAGGTTGCATGCTTTTAATCCCGTGGATTTCGTTTTTTGATAATACTTGGGCCTATAGGCCTATTCCAATATAGAATGGAATCGAGAAATTACTGTTATTTTAATATAAAAGCACAGACGACGGCCAGTTCCGTGGAATGTTTAGCGTGAGGATAACAACAATGGAAACAAGAAACATGATGCATGGTAAGAAATTTCAGAAGATTTAAATACAGAAAAAATTGAGGGAGCACAAAAAGACGGAGAAGTAGAAGAGTGTAATGGCAGAGCTTTACTCTGAAAAGGGAAACTCAGAAACCATCAGGAAACGGAACTGGAAAGTTTATTCTTCAAAATAGCTCAAAATATTTTTCTCTCGCTATTCTGAACTAAACTAAATTCTGACAACAATATTAATTTGGTTTAAACAGCATGCTGCAGCAAAATGTTGTCAACATTAAATTTACTGTCAACATAGATATGATGTATTGCCAATAAATGTTACGCCCGGTATAAATGAGTCGTTTGTCTTGTTTTATCTACCATTTTGATATCAACTTACAACTCAATGTGATGCAGAGGAGATTGTATCTTTGGACTAATACTATACAGCCATATAATGCGGACCCCATGACTTTTGTAAAATTCTCGCATCGCCGTGAACACCATGCAGTATAAATTAATCGATAAACTCTTTTTTTTTCTTGCTGCCCCTTATGATAGAGTCACACCAAGAACTAATCCAGTGCGGGAAAATAGCTCTTGGTAACGGATCGAATGGATAAGTAAGAGCTCCGGCATGTAGCTCCAAAACGTTGGATATCTTTACATCTAGAGCAAAGCGTAAATGCCTGATAACCTCACACCATACAGTAAATATTGTTGGTTTCGTTCTGTTACGTTTGATGATGAACATACATTTACCTACTGCTATAGTAACGTGTCCTATAACTTAAGTATTCCACTATAATTAACAATGAATATGTATTTGTTCCAGATTAACCCTTTACACACAGTTCCAGCAATAAGCGACGATGGTTTCGTCGTGGCTGAGAGGTAAGAAACCATTAATTCATCCTGTCCTTCCCAGGAAATACATAGACCTAAACCCGACTAGATTTGAATCCGCCTCATATAAAGCAAACTTTGCAGAAATACTGTCATTCCTGCTTACATGTACCAAGTATTTTTCCAATGTTTTATCGTTTTTTTTTTCCATTAAAATTAATTGCCCTTGTTGATCTAGAGCACTGGTCGGCAAAGATTACGTCAAATAAAATGCAGTCTGCAATACACCAGCAAAGGGGAAGGTACGAGGGGAAGATACCCACACTGCTTAATATTGAATGAATAAGTGATGGCTAAGAGGAGGGAGATCATAACTTACCCATCCGCCCTGCTCGTGTATTAAACATTTGTCTCATTGCAGGAATATGTGTGTGTCTAATCGGAAGTACCTATCGGACAGCGACACCCTCGGTTCTCTTCACTGCGCATGCGTGCTATTTTACAAGGTATGTGACAAGGTCAGTAGGTTAGTTTGAGGGAATATTACGTGACGTGAAGCCGAGGATCTTTAATCATTGAAATCTTTTCACATATTCCTCGGCCTCATATCACTTAGGTATCCCCTCAACTAACCAACTAAACTTGTCACATACCTTGTAAAAGACCACGCATGCGCAGTGAAAAGATCCGAGGGTGAGATTTATCCACTCGTGTGTCGCTGTTCGATAGGAACTTCCGGTTTGATACAAAAATTTCCTGCAATGAGACAAACGTGTGTATTAAGGTGTTGACTCGCGAGTCACGAAATGCCGATCACTGTTCTAGCGCTTACCTGGAAGGAATATACTCGAGCGCTGTTTGTTAAATTGATAAAGGTCATTTATTTATTAAGGAGATTCAAACAATTAGTTCCTGCCAGTGCCTTATTAAAATTCTATCGTGTTCTTTTTTCCTCAGTTTCATTTGAATTATGAAA
The DNA here is from genome assembly GCF_040183065.1 of Periplaneta americana. NCBI lineage: Eukaryota > Metazoa > Arthropoda > Insecta > Blattodea > Blattidae > Periplaneta > Periplaneta americana. Next base: position 120,439,961 of record NC_091129.1, read on the forward strand.
TTTTACTGTGGGGATTTAGTGACTCTGAAAAAAGACTTTTTCTTCTTCAGAAAAAAGTTGTTCATATTGTTAAGAGTGTAGCCCAAAAGAACATTGTAAACCTTATTCAATTGATTTGGTATTCTGCTTCTTATTGTATGTTTTTGCTATCGATATTCATTTATGAACATTTATATGAATAGTCCATGTTTCTGGTACTCATAATACGGCACATAATCATGAGACTCGAAATAACCACAATCTGTTCTTAAATGTAGATTAACCAGGGTTTGTAATAGTCATTCTGTTGTGGGTATAAACATTTTTAGTAAAATTACTATTAACATTATAAATATTAATAAATTAGAGTGTTTAACGCTAAATTAAAAGATATGCTCTTTAGCAGAAACTTTTACACAGTACAAAAATAATGTGGAATGCAATTTTAATTAATTTGTATGTAAATAGTTTTAATTTTGACTAAGCGTATCGTAATTTTGTATTATTTAATAGCTGCTAAATAAACTAAATTATATCCTAGATGTTGCATGAGAAGATAGAAGTTCAAACTAAATCCAGCATAATGGATTATAGAGGGCGATAAAAATATTTAGCATGGTTATCTCTGAGAGGAAAGACAAAGCCGAGAGGCAAGTTTCTTAGGTATAAGAACCCTATCTCTGTTAAAGGACTTAAAGGAAGAAATGTCTCCCATTTCTCTTTCATATTCAATTTCAATGCTGAAAACTCTACAGACGAAAACTTTGTTATAGAGTACTACTATTGCTACTGCTATAGTAGAGGAGGCAAGACCTGTCCTGTGACCTTATCATGTACCGTGGGTATATCTATCACCAATGAGTACGGAGGGGGAAGATATGTAGGTTTTTGTCTGAGTTGAACTTCCGTGTTGATAGATTCGTATAATATTAATCATCATGAAACACACTCTCTTTCTGGTAGTTCATTCTTTCCCGCATAACACAACTCGCATGCCAGGTCTCGCCTCCCAATCTGTACTACTCTACTGCATAACTACACTAGAATGGATCTAAGGACGACCGACAACACAAAGACTACACAGACCATGTAATCAAGGATAGATAAAATTCGGCCAGATTGAAATCCATTCCAAACACTTCCACGTAGCGTCAAAAGCTACTTAAAAATTGTCTTCCTCATATCCTAATTCAAAGGTGACGATTGCTTGAAGTAAAGAGAGTAATAAATGCATTAACTTTATGATTTCATAACGTCTAAAGACGTGTACGTTTTATTACCTAACCATGTGCTGCCTTTAAAAGATACAAGGTTCTGCCTAGTCATGATGACAGTGAGATGTTCAGACAATAGATCGCGCTGCTGCTAATTCCAAGTAATGATTATAAACCGACATTAAAGAGTGATTAAAACAACCAGCGCCTAATTGAAGAATTGGGCCGAATAACTGTTTATGTTACAATCTGCTAACTATGTAGGAAGAACAAAAATATGACATATGACGCTCATAAATTTACTATCGGACGGGCAACGTAGACCGTTATTCCATCAATATGTTTTGTACACTAAGTGAAGGATACGATTGTATGTTCTTGAAAGTAATATTACACATCATATGTGTTTGTAACATTTTTCACTCCACAGAAATGCTACTGGGGAATACAGACAATAAAGAGTTTTATACAATCAGAATATTATGAAATATACAAAATCAATAAAAAGGTTAAATTATGAAAAAATGATTATGACATATATTTTTAAATCCTATGTATTAATATGAATTAACACCATTTAATTTATTAAAATTACACTCAATGTCATATCTATACAAATAATAAATCTGTAACCAAGATTTTTCTGGTAATTTTCGCTTTTTCAAAAATAATTGGTGCCAACATGTATAATTAACCATCCTGAGTCCAAAAATCGTTTTTTTTTTGTTTGTATATCTGTCTACTTGTTTGTATGTTTGTTGCCTTATCACGTGATAATGGATGAACTGATTTATATGAAAATTGGAATATAAATTAAGTTTATTCTAACTTAGATTTTAGGCTATATGGCATTCAAAATACTTTATTTAAAAGGAGGGAAATAAAAAAAAATCGAAATATTTCACTTCTTATTGATTTTTATGAAAAATTTACATAACAAAAGTCTCTTTAAAAATGATTTCCGATAAGTTTTAGTCTGTGCAAAATTTTGATAGGACCGATAATTAAATACATGCACGAGTTTAAAATAACAATGCGTTTTATCATCGCCCACCTCAGATAATAGGCTATAAAGAAATGAAAACAAATGACTTCGTCTATAAGGAGCCTTGCACAACAACAAACGGAAGCAATTCTCAAATCTTTCCTATTTTCTGCCTTCCTCTTTGTCTCCGCATATGATCCATATATCTTAATGTTTTCTATCTGATATCTTTTTCTACTCCGTACTCTTCTCCCGTTTACCATTCTTTCCACATCATGCTATGCTTGCAGTTTTTCTTTCTCTTTCGCATCTTAAAAGATCACAGGGGGCAGCGTGCAGGTGAGGAGAGTGGATTTTACTAATGAAGCCCTCCGGACTTCACCGAAAGGGTTAAAGATCAGTTCTATCAAGATTTTTGACCCGATCAGAGACCGGGAAATCTAGCCTTTGCCCTCCACGAATCAGAAAACAATAATTAGTTCACAAGGCTAAGGTAGAATTCTTGCACAGGTTCCCACTAAAAAAATTAATAGCACGGTTCCAAGAGGCAGCCTTTCCTTGAATACATCTAATAAACTTCGTTTTGTGGCATAATTTTAAACAACATAGTATCCCTGGATCGATGCCAATAACATCGTATTGTACTATAATGTTATATTCATTGGTTTCATTAGCGTAATTCCAATTTCATAATTTGGTATTTCCTTACATTTACAGTTTTCGAAATGTATTCACAAATTGCATAACTTACTTCGAGTTATTTTACTGGACTGTATATTAATTGCATTCACAGCCGTGCGATTCTCAGCTATCTGGTGGAGAAGTACGGGAAGGACGATTCTCTATATCCAAAGGATCCCAAGAAGAGGGCTGTAGTGAACCAAAGACTCTACTTCGACATCTCCACACTTTATGGCAACTTCGCTTCCTATTATGTAAGTAGATGTTGCTGTCTACTTCTGTTTATCTACCTAGTTTTCTAGTTTATTTATTTATTTAAATTTAAATATACAGAACAAATAATATAATTACAAACAAGATAAATAGAAATAAAATAATACAATCAATATAAAAAAGGAGATACAGTAGTATTAACAAAATTTGAGACCAAATGAGCAGCGCTCATGTTCGGTCGCAGTTCAGATATAATATTAATAGGCCTATAAGAGAATTTAAAATAAAATAAAATAGGAAATAAAATTAAAATTACAGTTACAGAAATTATCTTCTTCTTCTTCCTAAACACGGTTTAGGCCTTTGCGACCTGTTCCGAGGCTAATTAAGTGTTTTCAGTCAAATTGGTCACTCCATCTTCTCACCGGTCTCCCAACGTCTCGGCCTCCAAATGGTCTGTAAAAAAAAGCTTGCCGTGGAAATCTTGAAGGACTCATTCTTAATACATGTTCTTTCCATTGCTTCTGATATCTTTGTATCTCTTCCACCATATCCTCCTGTTGTAGTTGGTTTCTAATATCTTTATTACGTAGTCTGTTTCTTCGGGTAACTCCCAGTGTTGATCTCAGGAACATCATATGTGCTGCTTCTATTCTTGATTTATCTTTAGCTCTTAAGACCCAAGTTTCACTTGCGAATTTTAGGGCTTGTTTTGAAGTAATATTATGTATTCTTAGTTTAATTTCTTTTCTCATACCTTTCCCAAAATGTCTTTTTATACAACCATTTAATTTATTATATTTTTGTAAATTCTCTTCTATATCTGTTTGTACGCTCATAGTTGAGATTTTAGTACCCAAGTATGTAAAATTTGAGACCTGTTCTATAACTTCCTGATTTACGACTATTTTTATTCGTTTTTGTATTTTTCCTTTGAGGGCCATTGATTTAGTTTTTGTATTAGATATAGTCATGCTGAAATCTTTTGCTATTTTATTCAAATTATTAACCGCTCTTTGTAGTTCTTCGTTTACCGCTAATATCACCTGATCATCTGCGAAGCATATCGTGTCGATATTTCTTTGATTTAATAGGATACCTTGTGGTTCCCTTTTGCTCCACTCTTCTATTATTTTGTTCAGATATAGATCAAATAATATTGGCGATAGTCCACATCCTTGTCTCAATCCTATATTGACATCAACATTTATCTTTTTTGTTGTATCTTGAGCTAGACTGATTTTCGTTTTGTGGTATAATGCCTTAATGGAATTAATCAAATTTTTTTGTATTTTATATTCTTCCAAAATAGTCCATAACTTTTTTCGGTCTACTCTGTCATAAGCCTTTTCGTAATCTATAAACACTAGGCAGGTTTCTAGATTATATTCTTTCCTTTTCTCTAATATTTGTTTTATGGTAAAGCTTGCATCAGTGCATGATCTGCCCTTTCTAAATCCGTTTTGTTCTTCTCCTATTATATTCTCAGCAAATGGTTGAAGTTTCTTTTTTATAATATTTGCGTAAATCTTATATGCTGTATTTAACAGAGAAATCCCTCTATAGTTTTTACATTCATTCTTGTTACCTTTCTTATGTATGTTGATTATTATTGCTTCAGACCATTCTTCTGGCATTTTTCCTGAATTCCAGATATCATTCATTAGTTGTACCATTCTCAGTTTTAATTTCTTGCCTTCATATTTCCATAATTCCGTGTTAATATTATCTTTTCCAGGAGCCTTCCTATTTTTTGCTTCCTTTAGTATAGAAAATAATAAAAAAAATAAATAAATAAAATAAAATAGGAACTAAAATTTAAATTACAGCGGCAAAGGAATTATATAATATAATATTAACACTAGAGATACACACAGGCTATAAATTTATTTAATCAAATTGAAGATATTAACACGTTTCTAATTTTCTTGTTAGGCCTATATGTTAGAAGTTCTGGGTGTAATTTAGCTAAAGCATTGTACAACCGAGGGCCAAAATTAATGCTATGCTTTAGACCAGCAGATGTGAGACATTTAGGTTCTACTAATGTTGAATTAATATTTCGTCTTGTGTCATAATTATGTGTCTGTAATATAAACTTATTACGATTTTTGTGATAAAATTTTAACATAGTATACTTATAAATTTGTCCAATATTAAATATATTAAATTCAGAATAAATTAATTTATTGGATAATCGAAACGTTTCTTCAAACAAATTTTAATTATTCGTTTTTGTAGTAAATTTAACGGACTAAGATTAATTTTTTTACCTCCACCCCAAACAATTATACCATATTGAATGATAGACTGAATAATGGCCAAATAAACATTTAGTGTCCTGGAACTTTACATTTTCAACGTTTCGGAACTGCATAGAAGTCCCACCATCAGAACGAACAGACAGGTAGGAGCAGAGAGGCAGCCTACCCTGTTGAGCTCTTTATGTGTATCTCCTCCATGGAAATGAGCTCTATAATAATTATTTACATTTAATTTAATAGGAGGAGCGTAGAGTAGCCAGATGTAACGAACCGAACACAGAAGGCGATCCCTCTCGTCTTACCTTTCTCATTGATCACATTCGCCATGTGTCGGACCATCGGATCTATGCCCCTTCAGCGCTGTCGTCGTTCTTGGAAATGTTAACGCCTCTACTCACCCCATTCCACCAGCTTCTCTCCCACTATGTCAAACAGCAGACCACGAACCTTGTCGAATAGGGATGTTGCCAAACTTCCGTCAAACAGTGTCATGTCTCTTGAATATTCCTTATAATAATGTAAGGTTAATTATTACTTATTCATAATTTAATTTAAGTAAGTCTAATGACGCTGATTGACTTATGCAAAATGCTATTACTTGCTTAATAATATTTCTTTCACCACTCCGTGCTACAGTATTCATGTTGAGTTGACAACACTGGACTGCAAGTGCAAATAAACTGTCCCGCAAGAAGGCTCAAAATTGTGAGTAGTGGGGAGAGAAAGAGAGAGGGATAGAAAAGAGAGAAATAGGAATACAGGGAGGGAAATGAATTGCCAAGGCTGAAAAGGAATTAAGGTTCAGTTCGCATATCTTACGGGGGCACAGATCCGATGGTCGGACTATATGCCTAAATACGCATATGTCACATAACATAGACTACTTTTTATATTTAGTCACTTTTTTGTTGGTTATTTAATGACGTTGTATCAACTACTGGGTTATTTAGCGTCGATGGAATTGGTGATAGCGCGATGGTATTTCTGCGAGATAAGGTGGTGGGTGAAACAATGTCCCACTGTATTAGCGGAATTATTGGAAGTTTTAATAAATTCTTAACACTTCGGAACATGGAGTTATTTCAAATTTTATTTTAATTTCCCATTGCACTAAGAAAACACATCCTTAAAACCAACAATGCTCTTTAAACTTCAAATCTTTGATTCAATCAACTTCATAGTGTTTTCTTTAAAAGAAAGAACAAACCAAATTTACAATTACGTCTGATTAAACAACATTAAATTAACAATAAATAGTTCCATCTTGAGTTTTGCGTACACTACTTTTAACACTTTATTACAGAAGATTGATAAATGGGCAACTTACTAGTATTATATATTTAAGCACGTGGTCGTACAGCTGTTTCGGTATATACACCATCATCAGAGCCTACTGGATCAAGCATCATCTTGATATCGCTGCCTGCTGTAAGGGTGTGTTTGTGTGTTGTCATGTGGAGTCAAATAGTGAGTGTTCTGAAATTGATCTGTGTGTTGAGAATTTGATTTGGGTGTGTTTTAGCGTGTCTGCATATTTCATATTGTTCTAGTGTGTTGAGTTTTTGGTTCTTGGGTTGGATGTGTAGGATTTCCATGTCTGTATTTATGTTATTGTATGTATGGTTAGTATTAGTTATGGCCCACACCTGTGGAGTAACGGTCAGCGCGTCTGGCCGGGTACGAATCCCGGTCGGGGCAAGTTACCTGGTTGAGGTTTTTTCCGGGTTTTCCCTCAACCCAATACGAGCAAATGCTGGGTAACTTTCGGTGCTGGACTCCGGACTCATTTCACCGGCATTATCACCTTCATTTCATTCAGACGCTAAATAACCTAGATGTTGATACAGTGTCGTAAAATAAGCCAATAACACATAACAATAGGCTTATTAGTTAAGTGTTCGGCATATATAGATGTATTGTGTCCTCTGGTTATTGCTTTAATGTGTTCTTTGTAGCGTGTTTGGAATGATCTGCCTGTCTGTCCAATGTAGAATTTGTCGCAACTATTACATGTGAGTTTGTATACGCCTGTGTGGTTATATTTATTTGTTTGTGTTGTTTGTGTGTTGTTTTAACAATAACAACTGAATAAGAATTATTCCCTTTTAAAACCTTCAATACATAATAAATATAACCAGCTCATAATCTCAATACTCTGTCAGAACCAATCTTAATATCAGCTAACCATTACAGCATACGGACTTACAATATGGATTCCTTTCAGCCTACCCAAACCAGGATAGCACAACCCATCTTCCAATCATAAGTTGAAAAGTTATCATCATTACCAACCAAGAACACCAAAACCCTTTTGGTCTCAGCTGATGGCTCGAGCTCTAGACAACTGACAGCACCAGCCCGCACCATCAGCTGGCGGCCCAAGGAGCAAGGACGCATGCGCACAGAAAGAAAAAACGCACAAGCTCAAACTCATATAGAAAGACCATTGATACATATTATTACATTCTGCAGAATTACAAAGAAAAACTACTGAGACATACCGTTACTTGGGTTCGCCATAGATTACCTGACATTCGCCTTATTATTGGAGAAAACTTCGGAAAAAACCCAACCAGGTAATCAGCCCAAGCGCGAATCAAACCCTCGCCCAAGCGTAACTCCTGATCGGCAGGCAAGCGCCTCAGCCGACTGAGTTACGCCGATTCACGTTTTCCTACATCGATTTCTTACAACCACTATAATGTTAGGTTATTAATTTAATGTTCCAGTTTGAAAATATTTGACTTTACAGTACTTGAATACAAGACTTTAACATGTATCTGTGCTTATTTCAAGTATCCAGTCTTTTCCACCGGCAAAGTGGGTGCGGAGTCCTACCTGACCAAGCTGCAAGAGGCCTACCAGGTGCTGGACAAGTTTCTGGACGGACAGAACTGGGTGGCAGGGAATAATCTTACCATCGCTGACATCTCACTAACCGCCTCTGTCACTGCCATGCAGGTAATATATCACGCCTCATTTATATTCCGACAGTAGTTATATTAGCTACATACACACTGGAATGGAATGGAGCAGAATGAAGTGGAATTTTGTAAGGGGGTACTACGACCCATCATTGCGACCTTCCAAGATCTATTGTGCTTACCTTCAAACTAGGCACATTCCCAAACCCATACTGGCTGACTGCACTAAGGTTCGCTGCATATTCAGGTTTCGAACTAGCAATCCTACTCGCTCCAGGCCAGCCCCCTCCTTGTGTCACCAACCGCCGTTTGGGGAATCCTGAGGAATGGAGAAATGTTGACGGAATGATGTAGATGCCTAATATGGGAAAACGGGAGAGCCCCGAGAAAAACCCCAACTGGGATGTTGTCCGCCACAAGTGTCGCTATGGATTTTTCAATGACAAACCACAGACTTTACCGACTCTCGAACCCTGACCGCCTGCTTGGAAAGGTGTTGGTTCAATCTCTGCTGAAAATGAATCAGTATTTTCTTTATCATAAATTCAATAACGGCGCTTGATGAATCATCAGACATATGAGCCGTTCAGAGCAGAAGCGGTGTAAGTCAAAATTGGGTGATGACGTTTAAAGTAAAAATTCTGTAAAATACAGCGCGAAGTAGCAATTAATATGTCCTTCGTGCTATCCACTGACTACTAATAGTTTAATTAAATGGAATATGAATTGTTACTTTGCGCTGTATTTTGCAGAATGTTTACTTTAAACCTCATCACCAAATTTTGACTCACACCACTTCTGCTCTGAACGGCTCATATTTTTCTAGCATTAAATTGGTGGGAATATTTATTCCTTTCTCCTAGTTACGAAGGTACTAAAAACAGAGATCTCTACATCTTTGTTTTCTTAAGAGTGTCTAAAAGCGAAGAAAGTATTTATAGGCCTATGTATTTCATCATAGTTTTTATATTCTTAATTGGTTTATGAAAAAATTACGAATCTATTTTTAAAGTCTTAACTCTGATAAATGATCAATAACAGATAAAATAATTCCTATCGGAAATTAATATATTTGAAATATCTTAACACTGGATGTAGATCCACATCACATATATTCACACGACATACATTACTTCATAATTAATTAATTTTTATATCACCATGAACACTGATTTCCATATTATATAGTTATTCCTCATCTCAACTCCCAGTTCACTTTTTTCATCCCTATGTCAAATCTGTCTGTAAGGAGATGATACGCTTTTGGGATCAGTTTTTATTATACCACTACATATGCTTGAATAGCTTTCATTTGTTACATGTCAAATTAAATTTTGTGCGAGATCGTGCGTATTTGCTTGTTTTCCACAAAGAACCAATACGCGGTAAGTGTGAAATACCACATTCCGTATTCCCAACGTAACACACGTAACAATTTCCCTCTTCTTACCGCTTAAGCGCGACATTCATTTTACTACTTTAGGCTTTTAACATATTATTTTTAGAGACGTTTAACATAGTAATAATTATAAATTGGAAACTTACCACTGCATTTTCACCTAAATTGCAATGTTAGTTATTGCTTTTAAATATTTGCAAAAATTAAGTAAAGTCTACTACTCCACGAAACTTATTGCATTCCTGATACAAGTAACATTAAGGAAGCCGTGAAAAAATCAACGAGATTCCAGATGCGGATGTTATTGCTGCAATATGTTATATAAATAATATTGTTAAAATATTAAAATATTAAAATTATTATAGACTGGGGGGAAAAAAAAGACAGACGTATATCACGGCCTGCTGGAATATAGTAAACACAGAAAACATTTTATATCAACAAGATATTTTGGTTTTCCGAAGTTGGCGTCATTAAACAGAAGCCAACATGGAGATTTCATTGCAACTAATTAAAAATTCGTCTGTCAGATATGTAATAAACGATCTTCGCACAAAATAATGTACGATACACGAGCGGTATGTTTGTTTTCATGTTCTCGGAAATTAAAAAAGCTCAACTACGTTTCGCTTTTTCAATCTTTTCCTCGACCATGAAAACGTCAACATACCGCTCTTGTAACGTATATTACTATTGTCAAAGCCATCTAAGTAAAAATTATTATTGTTATAAAAATGACGCCCACTTACTCAATGCAGTTTAATGTCTGTTAAAGCCAAGAACCGTACTAGATCAAAACAATATGACGTCACTGACTGATCTGCGATTAGTTGAAAACCAGAACCAATACCAATATACGCTATAAAATATAGTAGGGTAAATATTTCAATATAACTAACGTTACATTAATGTGTACTTGATTTTTTCTGTTTACCACGGCGTAGTGATACATTAGTATAGTTCTTGCTTTGGATAGATAATAGTTTATTATTCAAAAAGTAGGGCAGACTTGGCTAATTTCGTGATACTAAGGTTTTGGTGCAAAAATAAGGTTCAAATTTAAAAAAATAGTGTTTTTAATGTACGTACATTTTTAGATTTCAGAACGTTACATGTCAGCATTTTTACCTCAAATAAATTTATACAATATTTATAAATAAGTAATATAAATAAACAAAACAAAATTAGCACTCTAGAATGGTTGGCGTCGTGATAGTACAAGAGTATTTTCGTGATAGTCCTTAAATTAAAAAAAATTATACATATTCAAACAAATTTTAAATTCCTCAGTCAGATTCATACCTACAACCCGAACAATTAGAGTTCTTCCGGATTTTGAAAGGCCTTCACATATTTCATGAAACATTGATCGCAACTGACGCATCTTTCACCATGCTTGTCGTACTAGAAATATCCTGAGCAAGAGCTGTACAAATCATTAGGCTTATCATTCGGCTTTTCTTTAAGCACAGGTCATCTTTGTTTGGTTCCTGAAGATGTTGCTGTTTCGTTGTCTACCTCTTTTAACTCACTTGAGAAGCTGAAAATGTCATTTTCATTGGCTGTTGCTTTAGTCCCTTCTGGTTCTCGTCGAACCTGATAAGAAAAAGACGAGCTTTATCTGCGCAGTTTTCATTTGTTTAAGACACAATCAATTGTCTCTTTCATATAATTTATATTGTATTTCTTTCCACATTTGATTATCTGTCATCTGCAACATTCTCGACGTGCCCAATATATATCAGAGATGTTATGAATATAGACACAAATATTTTACGTTTCATGCATTTGATATTTCTCCCACTGGAGTGTGTTGTTATAGTATAGAAAAATTTTAAAAGAGAAAAAAGTGGCATCGTGGAATGAGAAAATCGCCGAGAAAATAACCTCCCAAGATAAGGTTCTGTTACATAATCAGTGCATTGACAGACATATATTTTTCACCAAGAAGTAGACAATGTTAGTATTTACCATTGAAAACAATTTGAACCACAAAACACAGCAAAAAATACTCCTCTTTTAACAAAGGAAATCGCATGGTGTATTAACTCACAAATTCAAAGCTATAGATCTCACAAATCAAGTAATTTCCAAAAAAAAAAAAAAAAAAAAAAAAAAAAAATGCGCTCACGTCACTGCAAGAGCGCAGTGGGCATAATCTATGTTATAGTACATTTTCTGCCATTCATACTATACTGTACCATCAAAGTTACATTTGTCGCTGGTATAATTTTGTGATAAATTTAAAAATAAATATCACGAAATTAGCATGTCACGAAGTTAAGGCTGGTTCACAATAAACCGGAAACGAGAATCGGAACGGAAACGAAAACGGTAAAATTGTTAAAATGCGTACATTTAAATGTGAGCATTCACAATTAACGAAAAGCTTGCCGGAGCCCGGGATCGGGAACGGAGAGTTGGCCAAGTTTCAACTTTGGCGTTCACGTTTCCGATCACAGCCCACTAGATTCATTCTATTGCCATCTAAAAGCTATTTTGTCGTCGTATATTTTGTAGCAAGAAGACCGTGACATAACCTATGCATTATTTTGTTCTGTGCTGTGCATCATGGAGCAAGTTTTATTTGATGAGATTCTAATTTTGAGTGTTGAGGAAAATCCTCACGTTTACGATAAGCGGCGCGCCTCGTATAAAGATGAGAATACGTACGTGGCTTTCAATAGCTGCGTCTTTGAACACCGATCTTAAGCGAATCATATTTTATTACTGTATTGGTTGTATTACATACTACATATTCATGCTTCAATTCAATAACTACTGTTGTGTTCATTTTTGTTCTATTACAAATGTTTCTTCTCTAATTATTTTACGTAATGGTAGACTTAAAATAGGTTGTGATAATAAAGATGCATGGGCATGTTTATAGTACCGTACATAATGAAATGTTTCAATTGAAATTTCGAAGTTGGTTAACCTGTGTTTATGTCGGCTGCCTTGTACTCATGGGAGAATGCCATTGGTCAATTATACACAAATAATATCAGAATGCGTAATATCGACTTTACATATCGTTATTGACATGCATATCGATATGCATAGTCGTCTACGTTCTCGGATTATTGTGAATCAAAAATGTTCATATTCACGTCCTCTGCTTCTCGTTTTCATTCTGGTTCTCGTTCCCGGTTTATTGTGAACCAGCCTTAAGCCAAGTTTGTCCTATATACAGGTTCATTCAAAACTTACGTTACGAAAGAATAAAGTAGATAAAAGGTATACTAAAACAAACAATGTGTAAGCACTCGCGTATATTTTAATATTGTTTCTTCTCCCATTTTTCCTTTAATTCATTCATTCCACTTAATAGTCATGGAAATATTGGGTACATTGATGTACAATAAGGTCCAAAAGTCTTGTCACCCTCCCCTTGTTTGTATGTTGATGTGCATCCATTTTAAACATGTCATAGCAGATATGTGACAATGGTTGATACTTTACGTTCCCGCTTGTTTAGTGATCCAGAATATCAGTATGGGACCATCATTGTCGCGGCACAAAATGATGCGGCGCCATGTCCTGTATAAAATTTTCCGCAGCAAAGGCGGTGTGGTTTCCCTTCGGGAAATAATCAAGCAGCATGTCTCGAAACCGATACCAGACAACTGAAGATTTGAAGCAAGCTGTTAGGGAGGCATTCAAGGAAATCACACCGCCTTTGCTGTGGAAAATTTCACACAGGACCTGAAGCCGCGACAATAATGGTTCCATACTGACGTTCTGGACCACTAAACAAGCTGGAACGTAAAGTATCAACCATTGTCACACATCTGCTATGACATGTTCAAAATGGATGCACATCAACATACAAACAATAATAATAATAATAATTTATTTAATACTTTACACTTGAGCTACATTAGGCATTGCAGCCCGAAAGAGCAGAAGCTCGTGCTCGGGCGCAGTTCAGATCAGTTATACAAAATATATCACAAAATTAAGAGAGTTCATTGAGCACAATAACATTAATAAGTGGTAAAATAATACAGCATGTAATAATAGGGTCTATATACAAATAGAAAATACAAAAGTACATAAATATTAGAGTATCAATTTTTAACTCAATTAACTTAAACAATTAAATAATTAATCTGATTTGTTTCTTAAATCTATGTGAGTTAAGTGTACTTAGCTCAGGGTAAGCTCTAATTAATTCATTATATATTTTGGGTCCAAAACTTCTGCTGTGTTTTAATCCGGCAGTTGTGTGGCATTTCGGAATATTTAGAAAGAAACTGTAATTTTGTCTGGTATGGTATTCGTGAGGATCAAATTTAAATTTATTGTGGTTTTTATGGAAGTAAATCAGCAATGTTTGTTTATAAATTTGTTCTAGATTTGATACACCAAATTCCTGAAAAATTAATTTTGTTGAGTAATCAAAAGGTTTATATAGACACATTTTGATAATTCTTTTTTGGAGCAAATTTAAAGGATGGAGAGTCGATTTTGCCATTCCTCCCCAACCTAAAATACCATACTGAATTGTTGATTGAAACAGAGCTAAGTACACAGTACGCAGAACATAAACAGGTAAATAAGAGCGTAGAATGGAAAATTTGTGGATTGTATTACGCAATCTGTTACACAGGAAGGAGATATGCTTGTCCCATTTTAAGTGTTGGTCAATAATAATGCCTAAATATTTAACTTGTGAGGATATACTCAAAGCGTTACATGTACAAGGGGGGTGGGGACAAGACTTTCGGACCTTACTGTACATGGATATAAAATAAAACACATTACAGTCTAAGGAAAGTACAGTACATATTGTATTTTACTAATAATTTATTTCGAGTATAAGTTTCACGCAATCATTGGAATTTTCTTAAATCCTCTGTTAATTTTTTTATAGGCGGTTGGTTTTGACGTGAGCAAGTATCCAAATGTGACCAAGTGGCTCGGAAATATGAAGAAGCTCGCCGGATATGACGAAATCATCGTGAAAGGAAACGAACTGCTTAAAGCTTACTTTGATTCCAAGAAGAAGTAAACTTGGTGGATTATATAATTTTTAACTGTCATATTGTGCAGTCTCGATATAATTATATTTGCAGGTTTTAAATAATAATTCTGTTATCAAGGTTATTTTCATAAAATATGCTTTTTGAAGTGATAAGATTGAGCATGTAACAAGAATACTTTTCCATAATATATACGTACAGTACTTATTTGGTAAGCTTATTTTTCTTTCTTTTACCTACAATTCTGCCGCGCCTTCCCCCCCCCTCCTTCCCACCTAATTTTTGTCCCTGCACGTTGGAATAAGAAACAAACAAGACTTGTAATGTGTGAACTTATTTTAAGGAGAGAATTGTTACTGTTATTTGAGACATACAAATATCAGTTTCGTCTTGCTTTCTATTGAGCGAACTGATTAAAAGCTATAGCGTATAGTACTTAACCTGTAGTTAAATCCCCCTACGATTACAAGTGATTAAATGTGTGGACGACGCTACACTTCTACTTCTTATATTACATAATTAACGGAACAAGAAACACGGGCGCTAGAAAAAAGGCGAGTGGGGATAAAAAGAGAAACCAAGAGTCAGGAAGCGATAGGGAAGAAAGTAGTGAAAATATTAAGGGTGCGAGTGTAAGTGGAAATCTAGGATGTGAAAGTGAAAGCGTGGGGGGAAAATAAAAGAGGAATAGAAGAAGAAATAAATAGAAAGAAAGACAAAGATAGAAATAAGACAGAGACGAACAGTAAAGAAAGGTCAGAACCTGCGACAGCTGAGGATATAGCAGAGGTATTTGATGTGTTTAAAGAAATGTGGGGATGTGATCAAAAAGTGCAAGTAAAGTGAAATTGTAAATGATCAAGAAGTATAGGGGAGAGGAAAATTGTATAAGCTGATGTGTAGAGATAAATATAAGTATTTATAGGAAGTGAGAATAGTGAGAAAGGATTAGGTGTAAGTGGAATAATGAGAAAGTGAAAGTGAGCGCAAATAGGAATGAGTGAAAATAGTGAAAAAGGGTTAAGAGAAGTGAACAAGTGACAGTATAAAATTAGTACTAACTTTTGAACGTTGGAACAGTAAATGAATATAAGAGAAAGATAGGAGAAAAGGTCAAAGAACAAATAGGACAAATAATTCATTATGATAATTTACAGAGAAAAAGTGAAATTAAGATTTTAGTGAATAGTAGTTAGAGGAAAAAGGGGGTTTGAAAGACGTATATAGTATTGGATATATTAGGATTAATGAACAAAAAGAGAATAGTAAATGAAATGTAGGAGAAATACTGAAGGGGAGATTTAACAAGTAATAAAAAAAGGTACATAGTGTAATTGGGAGTATTTGCGTAGACGCGTACTGCAAATAATGTGTTACTATAATATGTTAATGGTGGCACCGGATACAGAAATGTGAGGTACACCATTACATGTAAAAAAGTGCTGTGACGAAATATATCATATCATCATCATCATCATCATCATCATCATATTACATAATTTTAAATACTAATATTAGATGCAAATAAAATGGTACGAAACTGTAAGCTTACCATAACCGGGACAAATTTCTTTCTAGAAGCAACAAGACGTACCTGAAATTGAAAGAATGAAATGCCATATTAGTGATTCATTGCGTTAAAATATGCTTTGATAAAATTAATGTATTTAACAACAGCTGAAAATTAATTTACAATAATTTATATTCTTATTAAAAATAAACTTACTTACAAAGGGCTTTTAAGGAACCCGGGGTTTTAATGCCGCCCGCACATAACCCCACCATCAGTCCCCATCCTGAGCAAGATTAATCCAGTCACTAGCATCATTTCTTACCTCCCTCAAATCCATTTTAATATTATCCTCCCACCAACGAACGTCTCGGCCTCCCCAAATGTATTTTTCCCTCGGGTCATTCAACTAACACTCTATATGCATTTCCGGATTTACCCCACACGTGCTACATGCGCTGATCATCTGAAATGTTTGGATTTAATGTTCCTAATTATGACAGGGTAAGAATACAATGCGTGCAGTTCTGTGTTGTGTAACTTTCTCCATTCCTCTGTAACTTCATCCCTCTTAGCCCCAAATATTTTCCTAAGCACCTTAGTCTCGAACACCCTTAACCTCTGTTCCTCTTTCAAAGTGAGAGTCCAAGTTTCACAACCATACAAAACAACCGGTAATGTAACTCTTTTATAAATTTTAACTTTCAATTTTTTTAAAGCAGACTAGATAACAAAAGTTTCTTAACTGAATAATAAAATAACAGACATTTCCCATACTTATTCTGCGTTTAATTTCCTCTCGATTGTCATTTGTATATGTTACAATTGCTCCAAAGTATTTGAATTGTTTCACCTTTTCAAAGAATATATTTCCAGTTTTTATATTTCCATTTCGTACTATGTTCTGGTCACGAGACATAAATCATACACTTTGTTTTGTTTTCGGAGTTTACTCGGTAATGAGTCCCAAATCTAGGGAATCGTGTAGGACTATTTTAAAAAAACTACAAATAATGCCCATGGCTTGTCAGTATATCTTTTCATTAATAATCTTCCTCGTATGTAATCGTGAAAACTTTGTAACTAATTCAACAGTTCATAGCATAAATACACGTCAAAAAAATTACTTTCATACTCCATCGGCAAGTCTATCATGCTATCAAAAAGGAGTGCGTTATATGGCAGTAAACATTTTTAATAGCCTCCCTATCGATATAAAAAATGAAACTCAAAACATAAGATTATTTAGGGCCAAATTAAAGAAGTACCTAATTTCTCACGCCTTGTATTCTGTAGGTGAATTCATGACATTCAATAACACGTCATCAAATTGATAGTAAAACTTTGTGTTGTGGTAGTAGACTATACTGTAAATCTCTTCTGTATATATTTCATCTAGACTGTGACTATAAATTAATACTTTATAATAGTATTAAGGTTTTTGACTTGTTCCATATTCTAACTGTGAAGCAATGTATGAATACCATGGAATGTTAATAAATACAATACAATACAATACAATACAATACAAAACCCATCTTCTTACTTGCTTCAAGTAAAATTCCCGTGTTTTCCCTAATCGTGTATGGATTTTGTGCTAACAGGCCTATTCATGTCATCCGCATGAACAAGCAGCTGATGTAACCCGTCAATTCCAAACTCTCTCTGTTATCCTGGACTTTCCTAATAGTAAATTCTAGAGCAAAGTTAAAAATCAAAGGTGATTGATTGTGCATCTCCTTGCTTTAGGCCGCAGTGAATTGGAAAAGCCTATACGGACTCTGCTGTATGTTTCACTGAGACACGTTTTAATCGAAATAGCTCCTTGGGAATACCAAATTCAATAAGAATATTATATAAAACTTCTTTCTTAACCGAATCATATGCCTTTTTAAAAATCTATGAGTGCTATTCATAGACATTTCGCAGCACGCGCTACGAGCGTACTAAGCTAGCCCCGGCTATCCACTGGTTACTAGTACAGAATTCAAATCATATCCTATCGCTAACACTGGTTTATGAATACGAAAAACGCTGATCATCCACCGGAAGCCCGCGCTAAAAATGTCTACGAATACGGCCCTATGAGTTTTGAATTTTAAGTGCTGTTATAAATTCCAGAGAATAGAGAGAAATGTTCATAACAATGTCTTTAACATTCCTGATAGAAACACAAGATAAATGCATCTTAAAAGCTGGAAACAGAACTGAAGGCAAAGTATGATTAATGAATAAACAAAGAAAAACATAATCGATTCCCAAGGCTATATTAAACGATGAATAAATTACGTATAAGGTAAAATAAAAGTGAAAACACGAATGGCGGGTGCTGGATGACTGAAGTTAACGGAAATAAAAAAAAAATACATTGCGAAGCGGATGTGAAGTGAATGAAAGTTCCATAAATCCTCTGTCACCAAGTCCACTCACTTGAAGTCCATTTCTGTTTTGTTCACACAACTTTCATGTCCACTATGTAATCTCCATATTCCATAATGCCCACTTAAGGTATACTATAAAATGTTCATATTGTACATCAGTGATGTCAAAGCAAGAGCATTTTTCTGACCTTGACGTCGTGCGCGGGCATCAAGCGCTAAGCATGGAAAGAGGAAGGGTTGTGTATATGAATAAGCAGCCTGTAGGATTAAGAAAACAGTGGTGCAGAAACTTCAGACAGAACGTGAAATTTTATGTCGTTATTTTTATATGGCTTCGTTCTGTTTGATATTATCGATATTGTCTGTAAAACAAAAGTACTAATACCAATTTCTTAATATTGCAGTTGTGTTTTAAATGTTAATAACATAATAAAGAGTTAAGAAGGAATAGTCACATGAATTCCATAGTATTACAACTATACTGTACTAAATGGATGAAACTACAAGAACTACAAGAACGCAAGAGATACCGGCTAGAAACCCACCTTAGCATGTGCGATACAACTGTCTCACCACCAATAACAAAAGTTCTTCTGAAGCAATGTTGCATAAAGGAATTTCACAGATTCATTACAGATGTATTTAAGACCTTGTAGAAAATAACAATATTTAGTAACAATGTCCTATTTATTCTTTTGGAGCCAAATTTGTAACTTTTAAAAGTATAGTCATCATGTTGAAGTGTATGTGTTGTAGAGGATGCTTGATTTGTTCTGTATGTGAGTCATAGTTATGGGATGCTTGATTGTGTTTGTGTGACTATTGTATATTAATTTATGATGTATGTTAGGGAAAGTTGCTTAATTGTGTTATAGAGTACTGCTATAAGAAATGTTATGTTTATGTGTTGTAACTGTTTTTTGTATGTCTCAATTGATGCCTGATGTTTGATTTGCAATCGCAATGTTTAAATTACGGATTGTTTATGTTTTATTTCCATTGTGTAAGCTAATTTATGTTTCTTTTCAAATTTGTTTTATGCTTAGGCCTATTTTTTGTGTAAAATTATAGCCCTAGCATACATATGTAAAATAGGGCTACCCAACAATACAATAATAATAATAATAATAATAATAATAATAATAATAATAATAATAATAATAAATGGATGAAATACATCATTCATAAAGAAAGTTATATCCCAAAAACAGAGATTGAGTATGACATGATAAGTTGGAATTTATATTGATGGTACCTTTAGCCTTATAAAAGTAACCAATAAACCAATCAAAACAATATTACAGTACAAAGCAAAGTTACCCAGGTACTGTATCTGTTTTAAGTGTAACTAATATTACATAACAAAACTCTTATCGCATTATGCTTTTAAGGTGATATTTGTGAGCAACTTCCTATCATCAGAATATTAAATTATTTTCTCGAAATGTGCTGAAGTTATAGAGCTGACATTTTTACAGCACATGGGCACGTATCTTTTGCTTATGATGTAACAGCAGGTGCTTTGTTAATTTTATTCATTACCTTACAAACAATTTCCATGCGAATATTTTCAAAAATTTGAATACACTATCTTCAGTAATACGTATTTACGGTATATTAGATTTACGAAAACATTCTGTAAGGCTACTAAATAAATAGGCCTATATCTGAAAATTTCACTTTTCTATACGAAAAGTTGAGAAAATATTTCTTTTGAATAAAAAAAAAATCAAACTTGTGGAAAATGAGCATTAAAATTAAAACTTATATTCTTATAATCCATTTATACTTCTCAGGAAAATCTAAAAATTAACATGGATACAGTTTTAATAAGTTCTCTTCCCTTTATCCATTGAATCAGTGCTGGCCTCCCCTGTATATAGCTCGACCAAGCGGCATATACTACTTCTTTCGTCTGTCTCTTTCCTTTCCGCTGTAAAGCGCTCAGGCTCTCCTGAGCTCTAAAGCGCGCGCTTACTCCTATGGGCATCAATTGACATGACTGTTGTACATTGTCCCCAACCCCAGTCATTGTAATTTAGTATAAGAAACCATACAGACGTTAATATGAAATTCTAGTGAGACGAAGTAGTGATAGTTAATTCAAAAAAAGGGCGGACAACTGTATTTTACTTTTGTTATCACCATCATTCCTACAGCAAGAATGGTGAGAAAAAATGATGGAGGTGTGAAAAGAGGGACATTTGCGACGAATAAAGTCTCAAAAATAGAGATACAGAATATATTCAAGAGTTTAAAACAGGAACAAACTCGTGTCGCTAATGTGGAGTTGCTACACACCAAAACTAACCTACACAATCGATCAATGAACTTTCACACTATCAGAATGATTGTCACTAGTGAGAATTTTATTGTCGACAGGAAGCAAAACATGGGACGGCCCTCATTTTTTACAACAAGAACTAACATTCGCACGTAAGCCATTGCGAATTGTTCTGTGAAGTAAAAAGGCAGCGAATTTCTACGAACTGTGTGTGAGGTTCCAAGAATAGATTTAGCAGACCACATGCGTTATCCGATAAGCGATGCATTTCCTGTTAAGATTCGCAGAAAAAACTTCAATGTGTCTCATCCAAGTAAGTACACACATGCATGTCTATCTTCACGAGGAGAAGTACGAAAAAAATGAAAGACAGTGCCTAATATCATACGCTATCTTATTCTTCACTTTTTACTATCATTTCTTCTTTCTGTTCATTTCCTCTCGTTTAGTAGCCCCTCACATTTGTCGCTCTTTTGCCACTCTTGTTCTGAATTTATTTTCCTTAGATGTTTTCTCATCTCAGTTCTTCTCTTCATTCCTTCCCATATTCTTTCATTCCACAGTTCTTATATTTATTATGCAGTCCTTATTTTCACAATCTGAGGTAAAGTACCTAAATAAGAGACAGGTTCCTAATAAGAGATACATTGTTAACTTCTCCGGTATAATTTTCCATCTCTCGACAACTATGGTAAATCAATGTTTGTGCTTCTAAGGCATCGTGTTCTTTGTCTAACCTCAGTTCAAAGTAAGCAACGAAGCTGAGAGCAAGCAAAGTAATTTTTCACATTTTGAACGTTTTGATGGTTTCTGTTGAGGAAATGAACAGCAGTTAATGTAAGGAACAACAAAGTTATTATTAATTTTATAAAATTGCTGGGAAAATGTTGCATATAATAAGGTAGATTGCTAGTAAGAAAGATGATAATTTTTGACCTTGGGTAGCTATTTCATTTTTATTTATTCCGTTCCCTAATAAGAGATACCTAGGGGTCGTATTAAGAGATAGTATCTCTTATTTAGAACCCTTATTGGTTTTATTATGATGCTCACTTTTGAGGATTTACGAAAGGCGTTAATGCTTCCAGTCGTCAGTTTGTCTGCCATAAACTACATACTGTAAAAACCAATGAAAGATTATTAAATACTTAAAAGGTCAAAATACAACAGTGTTCATAAGTGAAGATTAAAAATAATGGAGATAATTATTACAGTTGTCTGAACACTATTTATTGATAAAATAAATAAAATAAGATAAATAAAACTGGTTAGAAACCATACATGTTTCGGGGGCTATGCTCCCCCATCTTCAGTGGTTGTACCGCGACTACGGTGTAGATGTTCTACCGCGTCCTCTTTAAGATACGACTACACCGTAGTCGTGGTACAACCACTGAAGATGGGGGAGCATAGCCCCCGAAACATGTATGGTTTCTAACCAGTTTTATTTATTTTATTTTATTTATTTTATCAATAAATAGTGTTCAGACAACTGTAATAATTATCTCCATTATTTTTAATCAATGAAAGATTAATTGAACTATTAATTAAATTTAATTACGAATTAGGTCAATCATTAATTATATCCATTGTCCTCAATTATTCATTACAAAAATTACTAACTGAAATGATTGTTATCATTATTAATGATTAAAATTAATTATTCATTGAGATGACAATAATACCAATAGCTAAAATCAATTAAAATTGGCTAGTCCGACAATATTTACCTTACTTAAAGCTGAAAACATAAGTACGTAATCGTAAAATATTCTTCACATATTTCAAATAAAAATCTTGTGCAATTATTAAAACTATTAAATTTAATTTTGATTCCTGGTCTCGAAATTTCGTTGGACCTGTGTAAATAATGCCACTACAGCCAGTGCCAGCGTTTGTGGCGCTTTTCCTTGAGTAAAAAGTCAGTCAGTGAGCACTTGTTGCCAGTATAGCTGAGAACGGTAACACCCAACACGTCATGTAAGCAATCTGCCAATCACAGTTGTCAGTCTTATTGGCCACTGATTGCGTCAAAGACAAGACACTCACACTTTGCGTTTCTGGGATGTGTCCTTGAGTACACTGTCTAGTCAGTGGCATCTGTTACCATTTCGGCTGAGAGTGGTACCGTCTCCTAAACAGATGTGACGTCAACAATCTGCCAATTACAGTTGTCAGCTTTCATGCCCACAGACTGTGGCATAGATAAGTTATTCGCTCTCAACGTTCCCATTACTTATTTCACGTGCCAGAAACGGTGACTTTAGTTATATCACAGTTACAGACGCAGCAGCAACCACCTCAAGACCCGCAAGTTTCAACCAGTGAGGAGTCGCATGTAAAGTATCTAGGGCAGGAAAAGGAGCTATCATAATATCAACTCTCTAACAGAAGCAAATGAGAAAGAATTTAGATAAGAAAAAACAAAGAAAAGATGGAACTCGCAAGAAGTTGTTCGAAAAACAACAAAAACCACAGGAAAACTCAGTCCAAGAAGCACTGCTTGAGTTCGTCCAGTAGTGAAGAATCCGATGTGGAAGTGCAATTAATTAACTCTAGTGACTCGGAATATGGAGAAAATTATGATGTTGGAGAGTGCTTGGATCTTTTTTCAGAGGACATTAGGGCCCAGGGGGGAGAAATAGACTCAGTGTTCAAAATGTCGTCGTTGGGCACATGAAGGTGCGGCTCTGATGAAGAACTTTTCATTTGTCCAACTTGCTCAATACAGCGAAATAAGAATTGTGTCAATTAAAGGGATCGCAAAATAAGTGCAATCAACTTAAATTTAAAATATGGAGATCGAAGTTTAATATTCTACCATTTATTCTTTTTCTAGTAAAATATTGACGTTAGCAATAGCAGCCTAAGTAAGATTAGTACATTCATCTCCGATTTTACCGATTTTGTGTTATTTTCGTAAACCATCTTAATTTCACTTCGAAAGATTTCAAATAAACGACAGAATTTCTGTTGAGAGGACTTAGACCACTGTTGCACTATCTCCTTTAATTTTAAAATGTTCCTGAATTTATTAAAGTATCTACGTGATTTAAGAATGTCATATATTGCTTCAATTTTCACCCAATGATAATAATTTTTGTCCATATTGAAAAATAAAGTTAAATAACACACGTATCTCTTATTTGGAACCTCTTTCCAAAACATCATTATTTCCCAGTTTTACTTCTTTTTATAATTTAAAATAATAATAAAACCTGACTAAAATTTGTATTGTCAATTCTAAAAATAGACGAAATGCTGTATGTATTCCACTCATTCAGATTAAAAATGTCTATTCCCATCCTCATTTATAAGCAGTTAAAAAAAAGTGTCTCTTATTTGGGTACTTTACCTTATTAGTTTTCATCCGTTCTTTAATTCATTTCAACTTCGTTGTATTCATTTTTTTTTTAAATTTTCTTTACTTATTCGTCATTACTTATTCCTCTATTTCCAACCCAATTTCTTTCTTTTGAATTTTTCTGTATTTTCAATCACTTTGTCACTTCCTTTTCCCTTCTCTTCTGCTTTCCATTTCTTCATTTTCGTATATTTCTTCCCTCCTGCAAATTTTGGTTGTTTTCCCTATTCTTCATATTTCTTTATTTTTTTCTTTATTCTACTCACCTTCTTTCCTTGTCCCTTTGTCTCTTATTTTCTTATCTTCACTTTCCAATCTTTTTCTTCCGATTTCCTTAATTTTATATTTTTTTTCCTTCTGATCCTTTTTCTATTTTTTTTCCTCTTTTCTGTTTCATTCTTTTCCCTTATCTTCTTCCCTTGTCCCTTTGTCTGGTTCTTTCTTGGCCCTATCCTCTCTTTTCTCTCCTTCTTCCGATTTGCTCTCTTTTATACATTTCTCACATTTTACTCATTTTCGATTTTTTCTCTTTTTCTGTTTCATTCTTTTCCCTTATCCCTTATTTTCTTTCCTTGTCCCTCTGTCTGGTTCTTTCTCCCCTTCTCTTTCGCCTCTTTCTCTTCCCATTTGCTCTCTTTTATATATTTGTATCCTTCTCCTCCATTTACATTTTTTTCTTGCAGCTTCATCATTTTTCCTTATCTCCATTTATATTCCTACCTTATCCCTTATCTTCTTTCCTTGTCCCTCTGTCTGGTCCTTTCTTCCCTTCTCTTTCGCCTCTTTTCTTCCCATCTTTTATATATTTGTATCCTTCTCCTCCATTTCCATTTTTTCTTGCAGCTTCATTATATTTCCTTATCTCCATTTATCTTCCTACCTTATCCCTTATCTTCTTTTATTGTCCCTCTGTTTGGCTCTTTCTCCCTTTCTCTTTCGCCTCTTTCTCTTACCATTTGCTCTCTTTTATATACAGTATATTTGTTTCATTTTCCTCCATTTCCATTTCTTTCTTGCAGCTTCATTATTTTACCTTATCTCCATTTATCTTCCTAACTTATCCCTTATCTTCTTTCCTTATCCCTCTGTCTGGTTCTATCTTCCCTTCATTTTCGCCTCTTTCTCTTCCCATTTACTCTCTTTTATATACTTGTATCCTTCTCCTCCTCTTACATTTCTTTCTTGAAGCTTCATTATTTTTCCTTATCTTCATTTATCTTCCTTCCTTATCACTTATTTTCTCTCCTTGTCCCTCTCTCTGGTTCTTTCTTCGCTTCATTTTCGCCTCTTTCTCTTCCCATTTACTCTCTTTTATATATTTGTATACTTCTCCACCATTTACATTTTTTTCTTGCAGCTTCATTAATTTTTTCTTATCTCCATTTATCTTCCTTCCTTATCGCTTATCTTCTTTCCTTGTCCCTCTCTCTGGTTCTTTCTTCCTTTCTCTTTCGCCTCTTTCTCTTCCCATTTGCTCTCTTTTATATATTTTTCCTTGCAGCTTCATTATTTTTCCTTATCTTCCTTCCTTATCGCTTATCTTCTTTCCTTGTCCCTCTCTCTGGTTCTTTCTTCCTTTCTCTTTCGCCTCTTCCTCTTCCCATTTGCTCTCTTTTATAATTTATCTTCTTTCCTTGTCCCACTCTCTGGTTCTTTCTTCCCTTCTCTTTCGCCTCTTTCTCTTCCCATTTGCTCTCTTTTATATATTTTTCCTTGCAGCTTCATTATTTTTCCTTATCTTCCTTCCTTATCGCTTATCTTCTTTCCTTGTCCCTCTCTCTGGTTCTTTCTTCCTTTCTCTTTCGCCTCTTTCTCTTCCCATTTGCTCTCTTTTATAATTTATCTTCTTTCCTTGTCCCACTCTCTGGTTCTTTCTTCCCTTCTCTTTCGCCTCTTTCTCTTCCCATTTGCTCTCTTTTATATATTTTTCCTTGCAGCTTCATTATTTTTCCTTATCTTCCTTCCTTATCGCTTATCTTCTTTCCTTGTCCCTCTCTCTGGTTCTTTCTTCCTTTCTCTTTCGCCTCTTTCTCTTCCCATTTGCTCTCTTTTATAATTTATCTTCTTTCCTTGTCCCACTCTCTGGTTCTTTCTTCCCTTCTCTTTCGCCTCTTTCTCTTCCCATTTGCTCTCTTTTATATATTTTTCCTTCCAGCTTCATTATTTTTCCTTATCTTCCTTCCTTATCGCTTATCTTCTTTCCTTGTCCCTCTGTCTGGTTCTTTCTTCCCTTCTCTTTCGCCTCTTTCTCTTCCCATTTGCTCTCTTTTATACAGTATATTTGTTTCCTTCTCCTCCATTTCCATTTTTTCTTTGCAGCTTCATTATTTTCCTTTGTCTCATTTATCTTTCTTATCCCTTATCTTCTTTCCTTGTCCCTCCGTCTAGATCTTTCTTCCCTTCATTTTCCCATTATTTCTCTTTCCATTTGCTCGAATTAATACAATTCTTTTCTTCTCGTGTTCTATTTCCTTTCCATTTCATTATTGTTTCCTCATCTTTATATACCTTCTTCCTTTCTGCCTCTGTAAGGTTCTTTCTAATCTCTGTTTTCCTTTTTTCCTTCCCATTTGCTCTATTCTATATATTTCTTTCCTTCTCCATGGTTTATTTTTTCCTTTTTCCTCTTATTTCGTTATTTTTTGCTTTATCTCTGCATATGTTATTTTATTGTTTCTTTCTGTCTGGTTGATTCTTCTCTTCTTATTTTTTTGTTTCCCATTTGCTCTCTTTCATATATTTATTTCCTTAGTACATATTTTTAATATCTTCCCTTTAATTCGTTATTTTTCCTTCACCTCTTCTATCTTCTATCCTTGTCCCTCCGGTTCTTCCTTACCTTAAGTCATTTTCTACCTCTCCTACTACTTCTCTTTTCCACTTTGCCTCTTTCGTTTATCTGTCCTCTATATTTCTCTCAACTTTTCCTCATTGCGTTACAGCTCATAGCAGGAAAGTACAATCTATATTTTCAAGGTTGGTAGCAGGAAACAACGCTCACTGTTGGCTGTGATAATATAGCTTCGCGTTGCGGATCGCTGCGAAGTCGCGGACCGGCCTCTCAGCATGCCGGTGCACCTCTACCACTTCGAGGGCAGCCCGCCTTGCCACTCGGTGAGGCTGCTGGCCAAGACGCTGGACCTCGACCTCAACCTCATCTACGTCGACTACCTCAAGGGAGAGAACATGGACCAAAAGTTTGGGCAGGTCAGTGAACGCAACGTGACTTCCCTTTGTTTATACACAACCTCTATTCTTGAATTGTCATTCACAAGACATGCATACAGTAACATAATTTCGTCGGCTTAAACCAAAACACATTAAGTAATAAATAGGCCTATTTAATTCTGAGAAAAATGCTTAAATAATGTAGCCTACATAATTTGTGTCTATAAACGTAGAATTGGAAAACTAAATACACATAAAGAAAAATAATTATTAAAAATAATATTTTGAGGAGTCACTAATATCAGAAGAAAAACGCCCCTTTCTCAGAAGTAATATTTTTTACTTAATGTGGTTTGCTTGTAAACCGACGATACATTCCGCTTTGTGTATTGCAGACAAAACCTTCTGTATAATTCCAAATGTATCATTTAAATTCATTTTTTTTTAAGTTGGACTGTTTAAGCAGATGTCATAAATTTCTCTGAGATATATACAAAATAGTAATTCGTATACAGCAAACCCCCTTCCCGTAATAGATGGGAATGCGTTCCGAAACCCACCGCAGATACGCGAAACTATGGATGACACCGAATCCTGTAAATAAGCCCTTTTTCGTTAACATAGAAACATACGATAAAGTTTAACTGACAAGTTACAAACAATAAGACATTAAAGAAGCGCCTGATAATACTGAAATAATAAATGCGTTATATGTTATTACAAGTTGTGAACACGCATGCTCCCAGTCTCAACGCAAATTTTATTGAACCAGGTTGAGGAGGGAATCTTTCTAAGTGTCCAACTTGCGTACTTCATAGTTAAAATTTGATGAAAATTGATATCTTATAAATATACAATAGGTAAGGCTAAAACACATTTTAACATTCATTTCCCTAAAAAAAAAATACCCAAGTCTATTTTAGTGTGCGACTAAATTCCAAAATGTCTATACAACTCTTCAGATTAAAACGGCTAGGCGCTAAAATGCGCAAAAAAAAATGTCGCCATGGTTAACCGCGGATAACTGAATCCCTGATACAGATTCCGCGGATAAGGAAGGTTTACTGTACTCTCATTATTACTTACTTACTGGCTTTTAAGGAATTCGGAGGTTCATTGCCGCACTCACATAAGCTCGCTACCGGTCCCTATCCTGAGCAAGATTAATCCAGTCCCTACCATCATATCTCACCTTCCTCAAATCCATTTTAATATTATTCTCCCATCTACGTCTCGTCCTTCCCAAAGGTCTTTTTCCCTCAGGTCTTCCAACTAACACTCTATATGCATTTCTGAATTCACCCATACGTGCTACATGCCCTACCGATTTCAAACGTCTTGATTTAATGTTTGCAATTATGTTAGGTGAAGAATACAATGCATACAGTTCTGCGTTGCGTAACTTTCTCCATTCTCCTGTAACTTCATCCCTCTTAATCCCAAATATTTTCCTAAGCACCTTATTCTCGAACACAATTAACCTCTGTTCCTCTCTCAAAGTGAGAGTCCAAGTTTCACAACCGGTAATACAACTGTTTTATAAATTCAACTTTCAATTTTTTTTTAAGCAGACTGGATCACAAAAGCTTTTCAACCGAATAATAACAGGCATTTCCCAAATTTATTCTGCGTTTAATTTTTTCCCGAGTGTCATTTATATTTGTTACTGTTGCTCTAAGGTATTTGAATTTTTCCACCTTTTCAAAGAATAAAGTTCCAACTTTTATATTACCATTTCGTACTATGTTCTGGTAATGAGACATAATCATATACCTTGTTTCTTCGGGATTTACTTCCAAATCTCTCTCATTACTTGCTTCAATAAAATTCCCGTGATACTTTTAGTCTTCAGAAATATTTTTTATATTCAGAAAATTCGTTATTTGAAAGTAATACAAATGTCAGTATATTGCAAAAGGATCATAAATATATTACTCTATTTTCAAGTAAGTACCATTCAAATTGTTGAAAAGAAGTATGTAAAACTAGTTGTTTCTCTGAATATTCGTCTTCACATAAGATTGACTGTAGAACTAGTGACGGGTGATCAAAAAAAGTCTGGGAATACTATCTGCACATCACGCGGCCTTTGGTAGACATTAGATCGTTCCTAATATTATTTGCTAAACATCATATTTTTGCTTTAAATAAAAAATCAGACGAAGAACAATGTGTTCAAATTTACCCGAAACTTGTCCTTTTCTGTGGGTTTTCATTACAACTAATTATAAATAAATTATTTAATGTAATTTATTTTTTTCCATACTATTGGAAATATACTGCAATATAAACATCATGATTTGAGTCAGTGTTACTGATACACAATAGGCGGGATTTTGTTTAAAATTTTAATGCATCTAGGAAAAAAATATCTTCCATTACATTACACGCATGTAATTTTAGAACCTTTAAAAGCAGTTAAAAATTAATGACGTGAAAATGACACATGTCATACTTTCTCTTATGTTTTACGCGTTTTGCTATCAATTCGCAGGTGATATTAATGCCTGTACTTTATTCGTCTGATATTTCTTTTTTTTACCTGGTTACTTTACGACGCTTTATCAGCTGCTAAGGTTAACTAGCGTCTGAATGAGTTGAAGGTGATATTGCTAGCGAAATAAGTCCAGGGTTTAACGCAGAAAGTTACTCAGCATTTGCTCTTAATGGGTTGAGAGAAAACCCCGGATAAAAACTCAACCAGGAAACTTGTACCAACCAGGATTTGAACCCGGGCCCGCTCGTTTCATGGTCAGGCGTTCTAACCGATACTCCACAGCGATGGACGATACTCCTTACATGATGAAATTAAATAATTTGCTTTTGATTAAAGTAACAAGGTACCTTTCGTTTTCTGGAATAAATTAAAAAGACAACTTTTATAATCTCAAAAGTAGTATAACAAGTGTATTTACAAATTGTACGGTTTATGTAGAATATCCGGGCAATGATATCGCTCTGACACCTTTAGAGCATTATTGATTCTATGTAGGTGAATTCCCCCACGCATAAGAAAGGGGTTCAATCCTATTGATCAATTTACCGGAGTGGGTAATATCTTACAATGAAATTGCAACGAAATATATTATTACAATAGTCATATTTACAATAACAATTAAGAAAAATCCCAGTATACAATTTTTCTCCTTCATCCCAAAACGATATTCTACCGCAAAAGGTCTCTATCCATGGCATCTTTCTCATATAGGGTCTTTCCCTCCATGCTTCATCGCATGGATTCATCCAGTATTTTCATGATCTGCCTTTTCCTCTTTTCCCTTCCACCTCCCAATTCAGTATCTTCCTTGGTCATGTTTCGGCCCCATACAACATAATACTTTGTAACGGAGTCTGAAATATAAGTTTTTGGGTTGTGTAAAATATTCCTATTCCATAAAGTGGAGTTTAGCATACCGGTACCAAATATTTCTCGTACCGTTCATTAGACTTATTTCAATTTTCTACCTTTGTTCTTGCGTTTTTCTCCAATAGTAAACCAGGATATTTGAAATATTCAACGTTTTATTATTTCTACTGTATCACATGTTAACTTTACTTCTATAAGAAAGGTTTACACAAAATAATGAGTCACATGAAAGTAGGATACATTGCATGTTGCTTAGCGATAAAAGTATAGACTTCGAGAATTATGTGTTAACAGTTGAAATTGTAGGTTATTGCGGAAATGATTATTATAAAAGAATTACAGATAACAAACATTTGAGGAATATATACACTCGTGGGAAGAAAGAAATGACTGCCTTAACGACGTGTTCACGCCAAGAGCTGTACCATATTCAATATCACATATTCAATTTTGTCGGAATTTACCTCTAATTCCTACTTTCCATATTCTTCTATCAATTATCTTATCTTATGTGATGCATCATCTACTGTATCTCAACCTCTGAAATCCTTACCTGATTGTTCGTAAATAATAAATTACAGAAATAATCTCATGCAAATTGAAGTTCCATACAGACCAATCTCTCAGACACTTGATATGATTAGAATAAGCAACAACTTTGTAGAAGTTCTTTAGAAGTGCAAAACTCTTCTTAAACACGATCTCATCTTAATTTGACATCTACTTTGTAGGATATTAATATTAAAATATTTATAATTTTATCATTCATACCCACTTCTTGTAATACTGTATGTTCCGTAATAAAATTCTTGCCACACTTTAATAATAATAATAATAATAATAATAATAATAATAATAATAATAATAATAATAATAATAATAATAATTTGATAACCGTAAAAACACTAAAATCATCCGATTTCAACTAAAATGCCATTTGTGTATATGATCTCAATGTTTACCGTTTCACTGAAAAATAACTACATTATGTGTATAATTTATCAAAAAAATGATCGTAAATATAAATTAAATCCGACAAAACTTTCAGGAAAAATTGTTGTATACAGACAGACAGACAGACAGACAGGCAGGCAGGCAGGCAGGCAGGCAGGCAGGCAGGCAGGCAGGCAGGCAGGCAGAATATCCCAAAAAAATCATTTCTGGTATCAGGAATATCGAAAATGTGTAGTTTCACGAAAATCTTGAAATTTGTAGGCCTATATAGAGTGAACCGTAAGTAATAACATTAATTCCAGGAAGTTACTTTTTGAGATATTTGAAAAAAAAAATGTTTCATAGAATTTTGATCGTTTTTTTTTCTTTCTTTTCGAGATAAAATTTGTTTTGTATGAAATATTTCATAGCGTGTTTTGGGAAAGCCACTGATTTAATTCCCAATATGCTCAGTCAGTTGAACTTCGTAAATCTGTGACTAGGAAATTAAGAGAGAAATTAAGAAATGCAGAATTCGAATCATGGAAAGTAATGCCTGGAAGAGGCAGAGGTGTAGAATTGTACAGCCAAGTACCTAAAGCCAACGCCTGGATTTT
The DNA here is from genome assembly GCF_040183065.1 of Periplaneta americana. Lineage (NCBI taxonomy): Eukaryota > Metazoa > Arthropoda > Insecta > Blattodea > Blattidae > Periplaneta > Periplaneta americana. The sequence goes on from NC_091129.1 coordinate 120,472,229, forward strand.
TCATAAGTCTGGACTATCTACATCTGAATGGGTAACCTGCCTCAAAATGAATGCCAATTTAGCAGCAGTTAGAGGAGTACCTGGTCGCTCTTTGGACGGATCCCGGTGCAGACATGGCTGGCCGGAGACTGAAATCCTTGCCCACGTCCAAGGTCAGTGTAACAGAGGTTTACTCCTCCGAAATGCCAGACACCATCATGTTCGATCCTTAATTGCAACTGCTTTAAGGAAAAAGTCTTGGATAGTCAGAAGAGGAAGTTTTTTGCCTTGCTACTAATGGCTCCTCTAGACGTATTGACATCATAGCGTATTCCCAGACTACTAAGAAAGGATATATAATTGATCCTACCATAAGGATTGAAACGGGGAGTAGCCAGCCGGAGGATGTCAATAAAGAAAAGATCAACATTTATCTGCCAACAGTTGATTACTTCAAAGCAAAATACCAGCTTGAAGACATTGAGGTGATTGGTCTTCTTATTGGAACTCGTGGTGTGATTCCCAAGTTCTTTGAAAGCTTCAGGAAAACTTTTGAACTACCACAGACACTTACTGCTGACATCATAACATCAGTTTTGAAACGCTCTTGTCAAATTCTGAGTCATCATATTCACTCTGTTTAATTTTTTTCTTCACTTTATAATTCATATGTGTTTATTTTAATTTTCTTTCTACAAAACTTATGTAAACATTTAATATTCTAAAATTCATGTAGGATAGGAGAGTATATTGGGTCCTTCTGGGCTACCTCCAATGGGACGCAGTTATTATCTAAGGAATAATAATAATAATAATAATAATAATAATAATAATAATAATAATAATAATAATAATAAATATTGAAAGAATTCTAGTCTTGTCCTTCAAATATACAGAAATTTGGTCCAAACAAATGTAACTTTTCGTTCTGAAAAGAAATTGTACAATGTTGTACATTTGTTCCAATAAAATTTCTTCACATTTAAAGGACAAAGTTAAAATTCTTCCAATCATTTATTATCATTATACACTACATTCTTAAATTGACTGAGCTTATTGGGAATGACATCAATGGCTTTCCCAAAACACGTTATAAAATATTTCATATAAAACTATTTTTATCTCGAAAAAGAAGGAAAAACGAGCAAAATTGTATGAAACATTTTTGTTTGAAATGTCTAAAAAAAAATAACCCCCTAAAATTAATGACATTACTTACGGTTCACTTTTATATAGGCTATACATATATGCAGATTGTAAGTGATAATCAGACATCGGATTCTAGGGCAAATGCCTATTTTGTTTCTTTAGGAGAAAAGTAAAAATAATTATTAATATTTGTGTTTCATGGAAATTGAAAGGTATTCAAAGAGTTTTTTAGTGCCCTAAAATGCCCTAAAACGGTTATTAGAGCCTAATTTGTTAATATTCGCCTAAAAATGCCTAACTCACTGTAAAGTTTCGCATTTTACTCTTACTTTTTATAATTTATACATGCATTCACTGCGAAATTTAAGGCATTTAAAAAGTGGAAAGTTTGCTTCACACCGGCCATGAAACCATTGATAATGGAAACAAAATGTTTTGAATCTCACGACACTCCCAATAGATTTCACCGAATTTAACATGTTTGGAGGCATAAATGCCGACAAAGAACCAACCTTAGTTTTGAAGCAGGCAACAATCACAATATGTGCTGCTACCGATTCAGAGATATACTATACTATAAAAATGACTGTTTTCGGTCTGAAACCGATTAGCTGTACTGCCCTTCAGAGTGTCATAAAATCACAATTTTTGGAGAAAGAGTGTTTTTGAAATATTTATGAAAAGTCGTAAAACTGCGAATTAGTAGGGTACCCCGTTACAAAATATTTAAAAGAATGGCCCTCCTAGTGTTAACACTACCAGGAAATGCAACAATAAGTGGAATTTGTATTTTTGTCCAATAGAATCTCAATAACAACGGTTCATTTGAATGCTCGTTAACAGTTGCTCTTTCCCTCACCTTATTTGTGTTGAGAAGTTTTGAGCGGTAGGACGTTTTCCTGTGAAGTTTAACGCGATAATGCCGAAAAATATAAGTGCAAAATCTACATTGATCCGGCAATGGCTAACAGAATATTCAGGATTCACTTATGATGGAAAAATAATATTCTGCAAGATTTGTAGCAAACAGGTATGTAACAATAGTTGAAATATATAAATTCTATTAATTTTAATGAGTAGGCCTATAATATTTATACATTGACTGAACTATCCTGAGGTATAATTCTTTTTAAGACCACTACACTTTAACCTTTTCCGATAGTTAAAGTATTTGCAGGTCATTAAAATTTTGATTGTTCGAACCCACTAACTTTGTGATAGAAATACGGCAATACAACAATTAGGATTTTATTTTAATTCAGTTTACTTTACATTTTTAGATTTCGCAAGAAAAGAAGTGCCACCTAAAGCAGCATGTGCAAGGAGCGGCTCATAAGGCTAAAGCTCAGCAGAAAAATCAACTGCAACAAACTTTACTAACACAGCCTACTTCATCCAATCTCAGCAGCAATTTCTATGCTGATTTAACCAGAGCGTTTGTTGCTGCTAACATTCCCTGGAATGCAATTGAAAATCCGGTTTTAAGACAGTTTTTACAAAAATACTGCAAACAAAATATCCCATCTGAGTCGACCCTAAGAAAAAATTACTTAGAATATACAATGAAACTTTAGCTTCCATTCGGGAGGATATAGGTGATTCTTACATATGGGTCTCTGTGGATGAGACCTCAGATCCTATGAATAGGTATATAGCAAATATGGTAGTAGGAAAACTTAGTCCTGATGGACCTTCGATTCCACACCTCGTATGTGTTAAGGAACTTTCGAAAGTGAATAGCCAAGCCATTGCTTATTTTGTAAATACAGTCTTTATACTCAGGTAATATAGACGATTCTAAAGTTCTGTTGTTTTGTACTGATGCTGCCTCATACATGGTTGCTGCAGCTCCACTTCTTAAAACATTTTATCCTAACCTCACGCATGTAACCTGTCTAGCACATGGCCTTCACAGGGTTTCTGAAACAATCCGGAATGAATATCCTCTTGTCAATTCGTTTATTTCTAACACAAAAAAATGTTTTTGTAAAGCCCCATCCAGGATTTCAATATTCAGAGAGAACTTTCCAGATATCCCACTCCCACCTCAGCCGGTTGTTATACGATGGGGAACCTGGATTCAGTCAGTGGTGTATTATTCTAAGTATTTTAAAGAAGTGGTCACAGTTATTGATAAATTACCTGAAACTGATAGTGCAGCGTGTGTGAAAGCAGTGAAAGATTGTCTGAATGATTCACGAGTGAAAAACGATATTGCCTACATAACATCAAACTTTTCTTTCATACCTGCAAGCATTGAACAATTAGAACGTGAAAAACAATCTCTTTGTAGCCAAATAGCAATAGTAAAGGAAGCTCAAGTGAACATACATTCTGCTTTGGGCGAAACTGGGAAAAAAGTTAAAAATAAGTGGGACAACGTATTAAATAAGAATGTAGGATTTTCATTGTTGGAAAAAGTATCAAGAGTGATATCGGGGGAAAGTGTAAATGTTCCAGTAAGTATTGATGTCTCTATAGTACCTAATTTAAAATTTGCGCCTCTCACATCAGTTTCGGTTGAAAGACAGTTTTTCTGCTTTCAAAATGACTCAGTGACAAAAGGCAAGGGTTAACTGTGGAGAATTTAGAAAAAATTCTGGTGGTGTACTGTGCAGATAATTATAATAAAGTCTGAGCATGGAACTGAATTTCAATAACTTAAAATGAGTAATCCTGATATCAATAATCATTATTTCATTAGTTTCAATATATTAAATTTGTGCAGCTCTGTTTATAAATATAATATAGTATTCTTTTTTAATGTTTAAACATACTTTTTTGTGCGTATTTTAGTGTATAACTAAAAATTTCAGTGAAAGAAATAAGTATGATACCTTGATGTGCCTAAAATGCCTATTTTCATTAAAATAGAGCCTAATTTTACAAATTTTGAGCTTATTTTAGGCGCCTAAAACTGCAATTTTTAGTGCCTAAAAATCCGATGTCTAGTGATAATATAACTGCGCAGATTGAAGAGGAAAACAGAATACATTAAAATAAATTAAGAAAGCTATTATGCGTTTTGTAGAATTAAGTACATGGTCTAATTATTAGAATACTAGCCGTACCCGTGCGCTCCGCTGCACCTGTTAGAAATAAATATAAAGTAATTACATAATTAAAATAGGACGTTTGATCCAGGAAATAACTTTTACAACAGCGCAAGATAATCTGCTTCGCTCAGTACCCAATTTTTTTGCATTGCATTTATTGCATATATATATTTTATGTATTTTAACACGATTCAATTGAGCATAGTTGAAATTTGAATTATAAAATAATGGATTGCTAAGCTAACGTACTATTACTGCATACTAAATCAATACACTCTCGTTGTTAGTTAATTCTCTGAGATTAAAATGAGTGTACATAAATATTATTTTAAGAAATACAGAAAACGAATATACAAAAGAGCCTATCAAATTTTCTGTGCATAAGAAGATATTTTAATCTTACCTGTCCTCGATTTACTCAGACGTTACTGTAATAACATTATAGCATTATGTCCATCTAGAGAAACTACACTTTCCAATGGTGAAATAATAATTAATTATACAAATCGGTTAATTTAGCTTCTGATATTACTTCATACAAACACAGAAACATTCTCTGTAGGCTATGTTTAATAGCTTTCGATTGTTGATGTCCAAGGCCCCTGTTTCGATTGTTGTTGTCCAAGGTCCCTTATAGACGAAGTCATTTGTTCTTAATTCATTGCACCGTCTTAGATGGCGTTATTTTAATTTTAAAACTTATTTATCTCATTAAATATCAGTCCTATCAAAATTTTGTAAAGAATAAAACTTATCGGAAATCATTTTCAAAGAAACTTTTGTTATGTAACATTTTTCACAAAAATTAATAATAAGCGAGATATTTCGATTTATTTAAGTCAGGCCCCCTTATAACCCCCTTTTAAATAAAGTATTTTGAATGCCATATAGCCTAAAATCTAAGTTACAACGAACTTAATTTATATTCCAATTTTCATATAAATCGGTTCAGCCATTATCGCGTGAAAAGGTAACAAACATACAGACAGACATACAAACAAAAATTTCAAAAATGCGATTTTCGGTTTCAGGGTGGTTAATTATATATGTTAGGGCCAATTATTTTTGGAAAATCGAAAATTACCAGAAAAATTTCGGCTACAGATTTATTATTAGTATAGATAAGACAAAGTCTGCGTAACTTAGCAACAGCGCATCGGCCGCTCACTTACAAATACACACACGGTCTAAGGTCTGAATAGAAGCATTTCGTCCCTTAGTCAATCCAGCATGCTTCCAGACTTCCTAATGGCAGGAAATAACGCTACGTGTTAATCTTTTTATTTAATTTGTATGAAAACCGTCCATTTTATTGAAAAATTGCAAAGGGATAAATCATTTCTATCAGTTTGTCTGATGATAATAGTAAAAACAGAATCACACGGATGGAACTTACTGAGTAAATCAGTGTTAACATTTAAGGGAAATTTTTTCTCTGAAAAATATTTATTTGGGACTAATACGGTATTAGAACTTTATCTATCGAAGGGATAAACTGCTAAAATATCCACAGTTATGTCCTGGGAGCCTGCCCTTATGGCGAAACATTGCGTATACATAGGCACCATGCAATTAGAACTAAATTGGCCGATACCCTTAGAAAACTAAAATACACCGTCTATGAAGAAGTCCACGGAACCGCCGACAATGGCAGTAACAGACGAATTGACATAATCGCCATTAGCGAATCCCTGTCTCAGGGTATGATAAATCGACCCCACCATCAGGTTTGAAACGTACAAAGAACAGCCCGAAGACGTACATGAGGAGAAACGAGCAATCTACGTTCCAACCATCCCGTATTATAAAGATAAATACCAACTTCACGATATCAGTGTCACGGGATTGATGTAAGACCCTAGGACGGCACAAATCTTTTCTAAATGAACTGGCCCTCCTCATAATTAGAGAGTCAGTCAAACTTTTACGGAACCACCTATATGGACTCTAATTCAGTGTATGGAAAAAATTGACGCACCATTATCATTTTTCTTTTTCCTTCTTAGCTTTCATTGATTCTTTACTTGAATTTTTTTTTTCTTCTGTAAACTGTCATTGTTTGTTTGTGTATTTGTTTGCCTTTTTTCTTACTCTTTTAGCTCTCATCATCTATTTGTTCTTGTATTGTTTTGTATGCTTTGTCTAATGGCAGCCTCTAATTTGAGGAAGCTCCGATAAATAAATAAAAAAAAATACTTCCACCCTCTGTAATAAATATACCATATACTTTAGTATGATTTGCAACCTCGGAATAATATTTTCTCTTAACACTTCGTTTAGTGAAAAATAAAAATTATTTCAAAAATAGATTATTTTACTGTTCAATCCTGTTTTCGTTTTTTAATAAAGTTTCCAAGAATCATTCAGTTCATTCATTTATTGAATTTTTAACTTCGTCTTTCCATTGCACCACACCATTTAATCGACACCACTAAGCAGGAATGCTTTGGTTCATCCAATTACTTAGAAGTCTATTAAGTTGTCAGATGGTTTCGTAAATGTAAATTGCATCAAAACAGTGGGTATTTAGTAGATTATTTAACGACACTATATCAAATACTAGATTATTTAGAATCCATGGAATTATTGGTTATAGAGAGATGGTATTTGGTGATATGAACCAAGGATTCATCAGGAATTATTTTACATTCACTTTGCAGTTGAGTAAAACCCCAGAAAAAAGCAAGCAATTAATAATAAGCCCAAGCGAAAATCGAACCCATGCCCGAGAGCATCCCAATCAGCGATTTCGTCTGCGTTATGCCGGTGGCTAACAGTGATGGTAGTGAACAATCCATCAAAGTTTTTTATTAATGTCTGCTGAGTTTTTTCCCCACTAAACAGAGTTCCGTCGATGTTAATACATTACAGTATGCGTGTAATCTTGTGTTCTTCAAGAGCGCGCTTCACTGCTGTTAAAAAGTGTCGTTTATGCCTACAAAATAGGAAACATGTTAGAAACCCCCACTATATAATTAGGATGACTTACGTTATTACCCAAGTCCCCCGATGGAGGTCACGGAAAGAGACATTCAGAGAGTCCTTCAAATGAAACAGTAAGTAAAACAAAGCTTATGACGTCATCACACGCATTACAACTGTACTTCCCCGCTTTCTTCATGACTTAGAACCAATCTTCCAAATGTTAAAAAGTCTATCACGAACAGTAGTAGTAGTAGTAGTAGTAGTAGTAGCAGCAGCAGTAGCAGCAGCAGTAGTAGTAGTAGTATCTACTGTAAGCTGCAGTAGTAGTAGTAGTAGTAGTAGTAGTAGTAGCAGTAGCAGTAGCAGTAGTAGTAGTAGTATCTACTGTAAGCTGCAGTAGTAGTAGTATCTACTGTAAGCTGCAGTAGTAGTAGTAGTAGTAGTAGTAGTAGCAGCAGCAGTAGTAGTAGTATCTACTGTAAGTGCAGTAGTAGTAGTATCTACTGTAAGCTGCAATAGTAGTAGTAGCAGTAGCAGCAGCAGTAGTAGTAGTATCTACTGTAAGCTGCAGTAGTAGTAGTAGTAGTAGCAGCAGTAGCAGCAGCAGTAGTAGTAGTATCTACTGTAAGCTGCAGTAGTAGTAGTAGCAGTAGCAGCAGCAGTAGTAGTAGTAGTATCTACTGTAAGCTGCAGTAGTAGTAGTAGTAGCAGCAGCAGTAGTAGTAGTACTACTGTAAGTGCAGTAGTAGTAGTATCTACTGTAAGTGCAGTAGTAGTAGTAGTATCTACTGTAAGCTGCAGTAGTAGTGGTAGCAGTAGCAGCAGCAGTAGTAGTAGTAGTATCTACTGTAAGCTGCAGTAGTAGTAGTAGCAGTAGTAGTAGTATCTACTGTAAGCTGCAGTAGTAGTAGTAGTAGTAGTAGTAGTAGTAGCAGCAGTAGTAGTAGTATCTACTGTAAGTGCAGTAGTAGTAGTATCTACTGTAAGTGCAGTAGTAGTAGTATCTACTGTAAGTGCAGTAGTAGTAGTATCTACTGTAAGCTGCAGTAGTAGTAGTAGTAGTAGTAGTAGTAGCAGCAGTAGTAGTAGTATCTACTGTAAGTGCAGTAGTAGTAGTATCTACTGTAAGTGCAGTAGTAGTAGTATCTACTGTAAGTGCAGTAGTAGTAGTAGTATCTACTGTAAGTGCAGTAGTAGTAGTATCTACTGTAAGTGCAGTAGTAGTAGTATCTACTGTAAGTGCAGTAGTAGTAGTATCTACTGTAAGTGCAGTAGTAGTAGTATCTACTGTAAGTGCAGTAGTAGTAGTAGTATCTACTGTAAGTGCAGTAGTAGTAGTATCTACTGTAAGCTGCAGTAGTAGTAGTAGTAGTAGTAGTAGCAGCAGCAGTAGTAGTAGTATCTACTGTAAGTGCAGTAGTAGTAGTATCTACTGTAAGTGCAGTAGTAGTAGTATCTACTGTAAGCTGCAGTAGTAGTAGTAGTAGCAGCAGCAGCAGCAGTAGTAGTAGTATCTACTGTAAGTGCAGTAGTAGTAGTATCTACTGTAAGTGCAGTAGTAGTAGTATCTACTGTAAGCTGCAGTAGTAGTAGTAGTAGTAGTAGTAGTAGTAGTAGCAGCAGCAGCAGCAGCAAAGATCTAGGGAGAGTGATAGCCTCGGATACAGTACCTTGAAATCCAGAGGTCTGGGATTCGATCTCCCGAAACGGTAATCCTGAAGTCTTTTCGAGATCTCCCTGACTCATGCCAGACAAACGCCAGGATTGTTCCTTAAAATATGGGCCACGACAGCAAAGTTTTGTATTCGGAACTGCTAAGTATTTACATTTGTATACATAAATATTTAGATAATTATGTACTCGTAAGTGTTTGTAGCGTATTTCTATTCTTACACTTATTTATCTTTTTTGTTATCTGTAACTGCCACTGGGTGAAAACCCATTCGCAGTTAAAAAAGATCATTCTTGTAGTAGTAACAGTAAGCTTGATAATAGTAGTAGCAGTAGTAACAGTAGCGGCAGTAATAGTAGCAGTAATACCAGTAGTAGCAGTAGCAGTATGACAAAATATTTCACAACATGATAAACTGAATTGTTACAAAACGAACAATAACGAAGGAAGTACGATCACATTCGTGACACTCATGTTTAATAAGTGGCAAGATTATTTTCTCTTCAACTACTTTTAACTTCATTTTCATTCTTGACTCGTTTATAAGAATCACTGTATCACTGAGAGACAAATCAGTACCATGAAATTTTGTTCTTTTCTTGCAGAAAAACCCACTCCACACCGTACCTACAATAGACGACGATGGCTTTATGGTGGCAGAAAGGTAATTTTTCACTAGTTATTCTTCTTCTTTGTGCTACTAAGCACTGCACCTTGCGTTTGTTTCAGCTTTCAGTTGTGTAGATATTTCCACTGTCGATACCAAATATTGTTCGAGTTTATATTTGACCTTCTGGCATTCTGTCAAGTTACAAATCAGGTTAGCAGCTTGTATCTGAGTCTTTCTACGAGTATATTTACATCCTCTTTTATTGTTTCCACTGAATTCGATTTTAACTTGCAACCTTGTAGTTTGCATAAAATTTCTCATTACAACTACTAACAGTAATTTTTCCGTAGCATATTTTTCTAGTCTATTCATGCCCACAGGCGAGTATTGATGGTAAAATATTTCGGAATATGTATTACTCGTATATGTCTTTCTCGTGTTAAATTTTATATTACCTTGTTAACATGTTTCAGCCTGCTATTGACCATCTTCAGAACTGGTTGTTGTTGGTCTTGGTGCCTTTTGTTTTGTTTTCTGTGGAGGTGTGTTTGTGTAGTGTAATGTGGAGTGAAACAGTATGTGTGTTCTGAAATTGAGATGTGTTGAGTATTTCATTTGGATGTATTTTTGTGTGTCTGTATATTTCGTATTGTTCTAGTGTGTTTAGTTTCTGGCTTTTTGGTTGGATGTGTAGAATTTCCATGTCCGTGCTGATGTCTCTGTATGTGTGGTTAGCATTTTTTTATGTCTTCTGCATATGTGGAAGTGTTTTGTAATTTTGTTATGACTGTGATGTGTTCTTTGTAACGTGTTTGAAATGATCTGCCTGTCTGTCCTTTGTAGAAGTTGTTGCAGGTGTTACATTTGCGTTTGTATACGCCTGTGTGGTTGTATTTGTTTATTTGTGTTGTTTGTGTGTTGAGACCAGCAACAACCAGTTCTGATGATGGCCAATAGCAGGCCGAAACTTGTTAACCATGTACGATAGAATTTAACACGAGAAAGACATATAATACATGTTCCGAAGTGATATAGTGTTAAAATTTGTGTAATCAAGATGTATGAAATCTTTCAATAAAAGTTTACTTTCTTGCAAAAGAATTTTTTTTTTTTTTGCTCCTGAATTTCCCGTAGCGTAAAACTGGTTCAGACTACAAGACAAAAATAAAAATAAAACCTTTAGATCAGACACCTTTTACATTAGTACGTCAACCGCAGTATAAAATAAAATGTTTTACAAGAATAATCACTTCTATGATTTTAATCGGAAGAAAATTCGTCAGTAACTTGAATTGATATGATATATCTATTATAGTTCACAGACAAAAAATTCACAATACATATAATCATTACATAATTTATCATTTGCATATAGATATACAATTTTTAATATAATTTCTAAACTTAACTATTTAATATACGATGTTTTATCTTACACTTGCGACTAGTTTTGTGCAAGACTCAACTCATTTTAGTATGTTGATACAATTAGTCTTTGTTCACTTGGCTAATATGTACTTCATATTTCAATCTGCAATTTGCAGCTATCATGTATAAATCTTCCGTTATTTTAGTATATTTAAACCTCTTAAATATATTATACATCAGTAACTTGTACAGTTCAGTCGACTATTTGTGCAATTTAGAAGTTTTAGAAATAAATTAAATTAAAGCCAAGCCTTTATGCGCAACATAATTATTATTAAAATACAATATCGTAATCGATTTCTTAATTTTGTAATATTACAAATTTCAAGTTTTCTTTTCTTAGAATTCAGATTAGACCTACAGATTTATCAGTAAAGTCTTATCTTCGTCCAAAATATGTATTATCAATTTCCTACCTTTATTCATACATTGCAAGAGTCAAACATTTATCCTTTTGTTGATATTACTAATTTTAGCCCATGTTCTTAGAAGCGGCACAACTAATCTCTCTCTTTTTTTCACTAGTGCTTCTTGTAATGCATCAGTCTTATCTTGCCTTGAGGGTCTTCTTTATCGGATAAATAAGAATTTTATATTGCAAACTTTCCTGCATTGACATTTCCTTATATGATTAAAAAAGTATAAATCCATGAATGAACACTTTTTTTTTTTTACCGGATGCAACTTCATCCTCCACTCTTCTGAAGAGCTAACTGCGGATTAGTACATGGTTCTGGCAAAGATAAGGAAAAACTTTTATAATTCGCGTCCTCTAGGCTGACTGATGAAAGCAGAAGAATCAATCTCTGATCATAAAACAGCTGTATAATTCATTGCATGCATAATGTTCTCAAGCAATATAACAAGGAAATTAAATTAAACTAGCGTTGTTATAAAATCGTGATTCATAGATTACATCTCTTTTAAGACGCTGAAGAGAAACAGCATCGACAGTATATTAAGTACGAGGAATATGAAGCGTGGTAACTCTTATGAAGTCATTGCTCAGAAATTGCTGTCCTTCCTTAAGGAGATTCAAGAATAACTTAAAAAGTTGTGTATAAAGTGCAAATTAAAATTAAGGTGACATTTAACATTTAATTTTTTTAAGGTGACATGTATTTATTTAGCCTGACGAGTTACTTCCTTGGTTTGAATTGTAAATTATTTAAAAATAGCGTGTAAGAGGGCCTTAGACTAGAAATGTTTAGTTTAAATGTAGTTCTGTTTATAAGTATGCATAAGGATGTAATTATTTGACTTATTTGAACTGTTGTATCAGTGAAGTGAGATGTTTCAGTGAAGTTATTGTTTTACAGTGCAGTGAATAGTTCTGATCAGTGATAATTTATAGCGTCAATGAAATGTGTTCTATAGTGTCAGTGAAATGGGTCATAGTGCCACTACAGTGAGTGAGATGAGAGTAAAGTGAAAGACTATTGAAACTTATGTAGAGCCTACACATAATTATGTAGGTTATATTGTAAAATTAGGTATTTTATTTATTGTTTTATTATTATTGTGTTAAATTGTATTGTATATTCTTATTGTATTGTGTATGAAATTGTATTGTGTATTGTATAATTGTATTGTGTATTGTAAATTTTATTGTGTATTGCTTATCATTTTATTGTGTATTGTTTATACTGTATATACCACTGCCACCGGGTGCTTGCCCACTTGCAGTGTCTTTACATAAAGACAGGAATTTGTGCTTTATAATGTTATGTCCATTTTTGTAGTGGCATTCTGAACTACTTGTATTTCTCAACTTTATCCGACTTTTCAAAGTAAAGAGTTAAAGTGAACGGGCTTCGGAAACTGCACACCAACATTTTCTACCTGGATTACGGCCATATGGAAACTGCACACCAAAATATTTTCTACCTGCTTTGCCGATACTATAGATAGTTTTAATTTTAATTTTGTTCGAAATGGAGCGTCTGTTTACACCTGAAAGTGAACGGGGTAATTTATTACTAGTATTTATAACGACTGTAAATTTTATAAAGCCAAGGAATTGAAAAACTATGATGTAATGTGGAGGTGTTGTGTTAGAAAATGCAATGCGAAAATTTATAGCTTGCTGAGCAATGTGGAAGTTATTAGAGAACGCGGTGGGTATAACATGTGGTGAACATTAGTATATTACATCGCCAAATAATTAATACAGCTAAGAAAAGAAAAGCCATCGATGTTGTTAATAGTATGTCACTAAAAATATTTCATGCTGTTTGTCAAATCTTGCCTACAGAAAACCTAAAAGTGCGTGACATATCTCGGATAAAAGATAAATACAAATCGTGGAGGAAACTTCAACCTATTCTACCTAAATCGCAACCCGAACTTTATTACTCAACGAAGCGAAGATTTCGTTATTTTCAATGATAAGAAGTCGGGGATTTCTTGCCTATGGAACTGGCTGAGGTAAAACCGATAGGTACTAGACTTGAGAAATTTGCAGATTGTTTAGCCTACTAGAAACGTAGCCTACATCTCCGAAGATGCAATTTTCTCTCCTACTGTATGGGGAGCTCTGACTGCATCGACCTCTTGCACAACAAATGGCTGTGAATCATTTCACAAGCATTTTAATTTCAGATTTTACAGTAGTAATCTTTCATTGTATAAATTCGTGAATCAACTTTTAGACATACAAACTGAGACTTATATTATTAACCTGGAAAACACTGAAGGAAGTAACCGAAGTTTCAATGTAAGTCAGCCAAATGCAAAAGAAACGTATTTTGTAAATTGTGTAGTTTCCGGGTAAGATTAGTAAAACCCTCGTGAATCAGTGTGCAGTATCCGGGTAGGTTTAGTGGGTCCCTCGAAAAGCGGTGTGCAGTTTCCGGATCAAAGTGTGCAGTTTCCACCTACCCAAAGTGAATCTATTATCATATTGTCAAAGTTTTGAACTGTATTAGACCAAATCTGATCGCAAGCTGTATTCGCGATTATCCGGCCTCCTGTTTTATCCATATCGCCTTTTTTCACGTATATACACTACTGAACAATAACAAACTATTTCCTTAAGTCAATTACATACTGTAGTACTATATTACTTACTTACTGGCTTTTAAGGAACCCGGTTGTTCATTGCCGCCCTCACATAAGCCCGCCATAGGTCCCTAAAGAATCAAAAACCACACAGAGTTTTCACCCTCCGTATTATCCGGATTTTTACTTATCCGGATTTCTCTTGGCTCGTATAGTCCGGATAATCAGAACTCTACTGTAATTCGGAATTATAGAAGTTTACATTACTCCCCTATGGTCGACAAATAAAATCTTCTAGCAGTTTACAAAATTTCTAGGAGTTTACCGATTCGCGGCGGGGAAAATGGGAAAACTCTGAGAACGCTTGCCTGAACATGTCCTTTAGAAAATCTATGTATCCTTGACCTGAAAAAAAAATCTCCCGGGTGGAAAGCTGAAGCTTTGTGTAATTCTGCTGTTCTTTCCTTACAGCCGTGTCATCCTAGGGTACCTTGCGGAGAAGTACGACGAAAGTGGGTCCTTGTATCCCAAAGATCTACAGAAACGAACCATCGTCAACCAACGCCTTTATTTCGATCTAGGAACACTGTATCAGTCCTATAGGGAGTATTATGTAAGTACTGAAGTGTTACTGTAACAGAACAGTCCTTATATAGGTTGAACCATAAGGAATGTTATTAATTTCAGGTGATTACTCTGTGAGATATTAAAAAGAAAGTTGATACAATTTTGCTCGTTTTTGCTTCCTTTTCGAGATAAAAATTGTTTTATATGAAACATTTCATAGAGTGTTTTGGGAAAACCATTGATTTAATTCCGAATAAGCTCAGTTACTTTAAGAAAGCACTATATTAAGACAGTAAATGATTGAAAGAATTTGTTTTGCCTTTTAAATGTGCAGAAATTTGTTCCGAACAAATACAACTTTTCGTTCTGAAAAGGAATTTTAAAATGTTACATTTGTTCGGATCAAATTTCTGCACCTTTAAAAGACAAAACTTAAATTTTTTCAAGCATTTATTACCATAATACATTGTTCTCTTAAACTGACTCAGCACACTGGAAATGAAATCAATGACTTTCCCAAAATACGCTATGAAATGTTTCATATAAAACAATTTTATCTCGACAAAAGGAAGCAAAAACGAGCAAATTGCATTATAATATTTTATTTGAAATATCTCAAAGAATAAACCCCTAAAATTAATGACATTACTTACGGTTGACCCTGTATACAATTCATGCTTTGGCGAAAATATAAGATAAGCCTTTGAAATGAAAGAAACTAACAAACGATAACAGACTACTGATTTATTATTATTATTATTATTATTATTATTATTATTATTATTATTATTATTATTATTATTATTATTATTATTATTATATTGTCCTGCCGATTACCAAACTCTTCAAAATGATATTAACTCTATTGAACTTTGGTCTGGCGATAATGGAATGGAAATTAATGAAACAAAAACTTTTGTCATTTCGTACTCACGAAAAACTACTTCCATAAAATTTAATTATTCTCTTAATAACGTCTGTATTATTAGGAAAAATGCTATTAAAGATCTTGGTGTATTACTCGATTCTAAATTATATGTTCATGATCATGTTCAATACATTTATAATCATTCAATAAGAATGCTTGATTTAATAAGGTCTATAACC
The DNA here is from genome assembly GCF_040183065.1 of Periplaneta americana. Taxonomy (NCBI): domain Eukaryota; kingdom Metazoa; phylum Arthropoda; class Insecta; order Blattodea; family Blattidae; genus Periplaneta; species Periplaneta americana. Next base: position 120,487,722 of record NC_091129.1, read on the forward strand.
TATTCTTTTTCTACTCCAGAGTCTCTATTAATTCTATACTTTACTTTGGTTCGATCTAAACTTGAATATGCATCTGTAGCCTGGAATTCCATTACTTCAACTGAAAATATTCAAAGAAAATTTATTTCCTTATGTGCTTTTCTATTTATACCCATTTCTTCTGATTTCAATTATGAGATTACCTGTAAATATTTTAACTGTTGTAGCCTTTATTCTAGACGTCAAAATCATGATTATCAATTTTTTTTTTTTGCAAAGTGGTCAAGGGTGATATTGATTGTGAGTCTATCATAAACAATAGTAGCCTTCGTATTCCTACAAAAGGTTTAAGATTTCAAAACAAATTTTATAACAGAAATTCAAAATCACTTTCTCTAGTCTGTAGATGCATAAAATATGCCAATTTGCATGGGCACAATTTAGATCCTTTTAAGGTATAGTTTCGTTTTGATTATTAGTATTTACTGTTCTTGTTCTCAATTTTATATGTATGTTTTTCTTGATTTAAGTATTATTTATTTGTTTTTGCACCTTTGTATCTTCTGTTTGTGTATTATGCTGAACTATAATTAGCCTCTGGCTGTTGTTCAGCACACAAATATTAATAATAAATAATAAATAAATAAATTATTATTATTAACAGTAGTAGTAATATCATTGTCATTACTTCCCTTACTCTTCTCACATAATATAACAGCATCTGCATGAGCGAATTACTTCTGAGTGCCGTGCTTTACTGTCGGACTCTGTGACCCCCATCCTGCAAGACATTGAAAACCTACAGTTGTGTCTTCACACTGGTGGCCATCACATCAAACAAATATTGTAATCCAGCCTATGATGCGGGACTTTTGGGCCACTCTGTATTACGTACCATCAACTGTGGCACTTTTCAGGTTGAGAATGCAGTTTGGAAAATCGAGGTCTGTGGGGCTGAGGTGTTTTCTAAGCATTCGAGGTGTGAAAAGTCGCCTACAGTTTACGGTTAAGTAATTAATTTTTGCAATACCTGAAGAAATGAAAGAAAAATAATAGAAGTCAAAACGACATTTCTATATTATGCAATAGTTTGATGGTTTTATGAAAAACTCGATTACTTGGCTTTTCAAGTAGCATATGACTTGGTTTCTAGGTTAGGTTGCTAATGACAGTAATGATTCGGAATTTAATCAGAGAAAAAAGTATTGGAAAGTTAAGTTTGACAGTGATATTATAAAACTGTACGAAATATACTACATTTAAACATAAAATATATACTTACAGCTCACCTTGCACTTTAAGTAAATACAGACCTGTTGCCATGGCAAACAGTAAATGAATTATTACTTCAACTTATTTTAATAAATATTCAATAGTGATCAACTGAAGTTGTGGGTATTGCAAAACATAATATTTTTTGTGTGCAGTAAAAAAAACGGAAACAAAAGCTCATCTCTTTAATCAGTCGCAAGTTCTTTGATAGTTTAATAAACTACTTATTTACAAATGACTTTTAAGGAACCCGCAGGTTCATTGTCGCCCTCACATAAGCCCGCTATCAGTCCCTATCCTGTGCAAGATTAATTCAGTCTCTACCATCATATCCCACCTCCCTCAAATCCATTATAATATTATCCTTCCATCTACGTCTCGGCTTCTTCAAAGGTATTTTTTCCGCCGGCCTCCCAACTAACATTCTATATGCATTTCTGGATTCGCCCATACGTGCTACATGCCCTGGTCATCTCAAACGTCTGGATTTAATGTTCCTGATAATATCAGGTGAAGAATACAATGCGTCCAGTTCTGCATTGTGTAACTTTTTCCATTCTCCTGTAACGTCATCCTTCTTAGCCCCAAATATTTTCCTAAGAACTTTATTCTCAAACACCCTTAGTCTATTCCTCTTGCAAAGTGAGAGTCCAAGTTTCACAATCATAAAGAACAACCGGTAATATAACTGTTTTATAAATTCTATCTTTCAGATTTTTTGACAGCAGACTAGATGACAAAAGCTTCTCAACCGAATAATAACACGCATTTCCCATATTTATTCTGCGTTTAATTTCCTCCCGAGTGTCATTTATGTTTGTTACTGTTGCTCCAAGATATTTGAACTTCTCCACCTCTTCGAAGGATAAATCTTCAATTTTTATATTTCCATTTCGTACAATATTCTCGTCACGAGACATAATCATATACTTTGTCTTTTCGAGATTTACTTCCAAACCTATCGCTTTACTTGCTTCAAGTAAAATTTCCGTGTTTTCCCTAATCGTTTGTGGATTTTCTCCTAACATGTTCACGTTATCCGCATAGACAAGAACTGATGTAACCCGTTCAATTCCACACCCTCTCTGTTATCCTCGAATTTCCTAATGGCATATTCTAGAGCAAAGTTAAAAAGTAAAGGTGATAGTGCATATCCTTGCTTTAGCGCGCAGTGAATTGGAAAAGCATCAGATAGAAACTGACCTATACGGACTCTGCTGTAAGTTTCACTGAGACACATTTTAATTAATTGAACTAGTTTCTTGGTAATACCAAATTCAATAAGAATATTATATAAAACTTCTCTTTTAACAGAGTCATATGCCTTTTTGAAATCTATGAATAACTGATGTACTGTTTAATAAACTACAGCATAGCTATTACTGAAAACACTAGAATGTTTCGAAATGCACAAAACGTATAAGAAAGCTTGCACTTTTTTAATGACACTGATTTCGTTTCTGTTCTAAAGGGAGAAGTTTTCCGAACTGGGAGACTTGGAGAACCTGCAAGACTTGCCAAAGTCGAGAAGGCGTTTCAGGTCTTGAATAGGTACTTGGAACAAAATGCATGGGTTGCTGGAGATGACCTGACAATTGCTGACTTCACGGTAGTATCATCCGTAGCTGCTATTGATGTAAGAACATGAATATAGCAATGTATTTCTAAGTTTCGCTACCTGGAAAGAATTGTAGTTCAAAGACCCATTAATTTGTAGATGTATCTGTACAGATACGGAATAAAAATTTGGAGCGAGTCTTAATGGGACTCCGCCTGTATGTGGAAAACAATTTCGCACGACTGTCCACAAGTAGCATTATAGTAGCTCTTGTTTACTGCACTTGCGCAGTTCATTTTTTTATTTCATTTATTTTATTCCATAGATCTTACATTAGCAATGAAGCTTTAAGATGTGGAACAAGTCAAAATTTTACAACATTACTATTACAATTACAATTTTTACAAATTTTTACAACATTTTACAATTTTTACAATTTTACAGGTTTGCAATTTTCTACAATTTTTTACAATTTCATACAATTTTGTTGTAAGCGAAACTTACACAATAAGGAAGCTCCAAATTTTATTTCCGTATCTGTACATACCTACCACATTGTCACAGAACGACGAAAAGAAACTACACCTATCTAGTAGGAGAGACACGGAACGAGGAAGATGCGTGTACTATAGAGTCCCTGATAAGTCACTCCCTATTTTTAAGATCATTACAACTTCTTTATTTATTAAAAACAATGTTTAACTGCTGTTATTAGAAACACCATTCATTGAGATTTTGTTTGACATCTTATTTAAATCTCCACATAAGCACCAGCATTCTCGACACATTTCCTTAAAAACGGGCTGGTATGTTCGCTATTGCCGCATGCAAAATGTTATGTGAAACATTGTTGATCACATTGGATAGGCCTACTGTTGCTTCCAGTTCATGTAAGTTCCTTGGTTTCTCCAGTACATTTCCTCCTTAGCCCACCCCCAGAAAAAAAAAAAAAAGAAATTATCCTTGGTCACTGAGAAAAAATGAATTCCGCAGGTTGCCTGGAAATGCTGCAAGATCGTGTGTGGTCTCACAGTGGAACATTCCACAGCTTCACTTAATGCAGGATCGTGCATCCGAACATTTTGTAAATGACGTCCGCGATTTCTGCATGGACTGCATGATCACTTCCAATACCGTTGAATTGGCAGACGAATTGCACATAAAATACAATATATTCGTACAGTACGTTCTTTCCATAGGTTTCTGTGAAAGTAAAGGTCGCCTAAGCTGAGTTTTCAAATAATAAAGTCGTATAGGAGGGATTTTTGCGCAGTTGTACTTACAGCAATATTGTTTTTAGCTTTCTAAAGCAAGAAGATGAGAACATCAGGTCCACCGTTGTGGAATTGTGGAATAACGGTTAGCATGCCTGACAGTGAAACGAGTGCGGGTTCAAATCTTGGTTGGGTTCCCTTTGATATTCTGTCCACTATATTTTTTGTCCTCTGGTGTTTTATGTCCACTATTATTTCGTCCACAGTTTAAATGTCCATTGTGCTATGTTGTCTTCTGAATATTTGGTCCACATTTTATTATTTCCTAGATTTATCTTTATTCCTTTTTTTAAGTTGTCCATTTTATTGTCTCGTCCAGTACACTGTGTCCAATATTCCTGGTTGTCCGTTTTGATGATGATGATGATGATGATGATGATGATGATGATGATGATGATGATGATGATAATAATAATAATAATAATAATAATAATAATAATAATAATAATAATGTGAATGAAAGTGGTAAGTATAATTGTTGTGGACTAGCATGTCCCGCCCTCTTAGTTGTCATAATATAAGCCATTTTAAATGTTTTCACTTAAAAATTTAATATTGAAGCAATAAACTACATATTTCCATAGAAATTAATATTAATATGCTACAAAATAATTAAATACATTTCCATAGTAACCTTTCTTTTTTAAATTGGATATTGGAAGTACTTGTTACCAAAATATGAACAAAATATTCGAAGACAAAATATTTAGTTGGCACAGAAACTAGTGGACAAGAAAAATCGGGAAAAAATTATGGACATAATTCTTGACCGAAATATTAATGGACAAATTTTTGGTGGATAAAATGTTTGCTGGACTAATTTTGTTGGTCAAAATAGCTGTGGACGTGAGATAGTGGACAAATTGTCTGATGGACGTAGGCCTACTGCTATGGACGTATCGTCCTGGAAGTCTTGGTTGGGACAAGTTACCTGGTTGAGGTTTTTTCGGGATTTCCCTGAACCCATTACGAGCAAATGCTGGGTAACTCTCGGCTCTGGACCCTGGACTCATTTCGCTGGCATTATCACCTTCATATCATTCAGATACTAGATAACCATAGATGTTAATAAATGATAGTGTCGTAAAATAAACCACCAAAAACAAAACATAGCTTAAGAGTTTACAGCGCCAAATGATAGGCCTATACAAATTTTGTGTTACAAAGACTTCACAAGGCATTTAATGTATTTCTTAATCGCACGATAATTTTTAATCGATTTGATTACTCATACAAAACACAAATTTTATCGGTTAATTTGATTTTAAAATTAATCGGTCGATTAATCGACTAAATCGACAGCTCTAATTATTACACAATTCTGTATAACTCTGTATATCGATTCTACAATTCTTAAGTCATGCATTGCCAACCTTAACTAAGTGACACCCATCATTTTTGCAGTGGGCTTTTTTATACAGAATGGGTTCTTTAGCAAGAAAAATAAAGACACGGTCCTGTGTCATTGATTTATGGAGCCTTAAAACAATCTTTTCTTGAATGAAAATGCCGTAGGCAAAACTTAACGACCGTTTATTTTTTTACCGTGCCCAAATTTAGGAGTGGCACAGTGACCCCATATGAACGAACAAAATGCACGTGCATTTATCCCACCGGTATTCTAAGCCATTCATACATAGTTAATTATTTCATTTTCTCACTAGAGAAAATATATTATGGTACTGCAAAAGTAATGAATGTGCAGCCTCCATATGCGGCAAACTTGAAAATTCTTATTCGATTTTCAAAGTCATTAAACTTTGACATTGTGGGAATAGTATTTCTACTTGGGGTAGCCTAATACCTCTACATGACATTATGTTATTTATATCGATTTCCGGAAACGTTCTGTAAAGATCTATTCGTGCTGAGGCGAAAGAATATTTAAACCATTTTCAAACCACAGCAGATTAGTTCACAAAATAAAATGTATTGTTTATAAACTGCATTTCATATATTTTATGAGCATTTTCATTTCTTTTGAAGTTTTTATATGTTCAACTTTCTTTTCTTTCAGACTGTTGGTGACTTTAATGTTAGCAAATATGAACATATATGGCGATGGTACGAAAAAGCAGCACAGGAAATGAAAGGATTTGAAGAGATAATCGTAGAAGGTTCGAAGAAGCTCAGGGAATTTTTTGACGAGTACAAGAAGAAGTAAAAATATTCGTTTTATTGTAATGACTAGAGACGAGAACTTCATGCAAATGCATGTTTCTATAGGACATAGTTCAAACTTAGTACTTATCCATTTCATTACTTTCCGGTTTCGAATATGTGTACTTTTTCTGTGTATATTTACATGTTTTGGCCTTTTTTGGGATATAAACATGTATAATGCATATTTAAGCAATTTTAGCATAATCATGCATAAAATATAACTTACATTATATTCAGTTTAAATACATGTTTTAATGGTTTTACGTGGACACCTCAGAGTCTCGATTTTTGTGTTCCTTATTTTAGCTTAAGGAATCAGAATTGAAGAAGGAAAAGGAAAACTAAATAACAGAAAAAGGTTCGTTCAAGTTGCACCCATAACTTCTTGTGATGTAGAGAGATCATTCTCTACCTACAAAAACATATTGACTGACAAGCGCAGTAACCTCATAGAAACCAATTTAGAAATGTTGCTATTGTTAACTGTTCAAAAAAGGTGAAGTGAAATAAGAAATTTGGAACAAAAATGAAAGTGCATATTTTAATGTATTTTTCGCTTGATCGTGCATGTTTCATAGTTTGATAGTGCATGAATGCATGCATATTTTGGGATTTTATAGTGCATGAAATTCTCGTCTCTAGTAATGACCAACCTGTACTTCTCTCTCACAACTTGTATTATATAAACGGGGGGACCTGATAAAATTACTGAATGTAAACTATATAAACAGAAAGATATCCACAAGAACAAAATTTCGTCGGGAGTATATAGTATCCTACATTTCTTTACTTCTTCAGGATATTAAAGTTCCACCCTTCCAGGAAATCAGAATTGTCTTTACATCTTTACTTCGCTCCAAAATACAACGCAAAGCATGCTAGACATCTGTCTTGGTCTCGAAGTAGTGATCTCACACCTGATCCATTACGAAAATAAACAAGCAGTAGTTCGAAACTGCCATATCTGGACTGTACGATGCTTTCAGTCGAAATAATATCTGATAATTTTTCTCTACTACCTCTATTCAGAGACGAGCAATAATATGATATAATACGAGTATTGTGATGTTAAAAATATCGATTTTATGACAATAACCGACAATAATTATATGGGATTGGCCTGTCGATCCGGTGACCGTTATTGAACTCAGACCATGTCTAAGTTATCTCTGGGCTGATAACACACTACTATAGAGTTTTCTCGTTTCACTTTCCTCTCTCTCTCTCTTTCTTTCTCCCTTTCTCTCTGTGTGTATGTGTGTTAGGGGTTGTACTCATGCTGCAGAGAATAAATAATGAGACTGAAATCTAAACAAACAAAGTTATGCTCAAAGCCATTTTCTCTTATTTGAAGTACATTCGATGCAACTGAATGTACGATTAACTAAGCACTGAAGACTTCTGGTGATTCTGTTTCGAAATAATTGCTAGCCACCGGCGTAGCTCATGCTGTAGGCGCATTTGTCTGCTGATCCGGAACTACACTTGGGTTGATTACATGGTTGTAACTTCTCCGAGGTTTATTTCCCGAAATGTAAGACGAAAATCAGGTAATTATATGGCAAATCCTCGACCTCATTTCGCCAAATACCACCTGGCTACCACCAATTCCATCGATGCTAAATTGCCTTGTACCTAGTTAATACAGCCCGTTAAATAACCAACTAACAAACAACAGACAGCTTGTTACACCTTGGATGAGTCCAAAATATCATCAAATTATCCTTCATTCAACATAAACTTTAATTTCGGGAATAGGGAACAATTGTAGTCCGCCAAGTCTGGAGAATACGAAGCATGAGCAAGTGCAGAGGATGATTTCGGGTCAGTAACTCCTATTCATATTCTCTCTGTGAGCTGGTGCATTGTACTGAAGCAAAAACTAGCTGCATAGTTCTTAATATCAGTAATTTGCTTCCAGTCTTTCCAAAACTTCCACGTAATGCTATACAGTCCAGTAACACTAGGTTGGGAAAATGTTCAATGGAATTTGATCTTAACTATTGTAGAAGTAAATCAGTATTTTCTGATCTCTCTCGCTTTTGACGAGGTATTTTACTTCCTTTCTATAAATCGGCCCTATCTTTCAATGTCAGTGACAGCACATTGTTTGATCACTTGTCACGATCAGTTCCCAGGATTACGTTCCTTGGAAGAGTTTCAATGATGTCTTTGTATTCAATACGAAGGTATCGTTTTTCGACTGCCAAATTCCACCTAGATCTTAGATTAACATTTTGTGTACGATTTTCCTTACTCTTTCCCAAACAAATTTATAATATTCTCAAAGTTGTGTAACGTTCAATTTACATCCTTTAACCCATAGTTCTGATTAACGCTTCGTTTCCTACTGAAAATGGATGACCTGATCTTGAAATCACTTTCTAGATCGTTAGGGTCGTCCTTCAAACGAACGAATCAGAGAAAAATTTGTGCAACATTGGCAACTAACATCCGGAATAGCACTGATTCAGAGCATCAGATTTAAGCAATATAATCAACTTGCACATTACATTACAGTTGTAATTATTTTATTAATTGCTCACAGTTCTAATTAACGCTTCGTTTTGCATTGAAACTGGAAGACCTGATTTTGAAATCGCTTTCTAGATTTAAAGCCGTCATTCAAACGAACGAATCAGAGAAAAATTCGTGCAACATTGGCAACTAACAGCCGGAGTAGCACTGATTCAGAGCATCAGCTTTAAGTAATAAAATCTCTCGACTTACACATTACATTACAGATGTAATTATATTATTAATTACCCACAGTTCTAATTAAAGCTTCGTTTTGTATTGAAAATGGAAGACCTGATCTTGAAATCACTTTCGGGAAATTTTATTTTATTTTATTCAATATGGGCAAGTATAGCCTGCTTAGTAGTGATTCAGAGTATCAGCTTTAAGCAATAAAATTTCTCAACTTACACATCACATTACTGATGTAATTTATTAATTACCCACAGTTCTAATTAACGTTTCGTTTTGTATTGAAAATGGAAGACCTGATCTTGAAATCACTTTCTAGATCATTAGGACCGTCCTTCAAACGAACGAATCAGTGAAAATTTTATTCAATATGGGCAAGTATAGCCTGCTTAGCAGTGATTCAGAGCATCAGCTTTAAGCAATAAAATTTCTCAACTTACACATCACATTACTGATGTAATTTATTAATTACCCACAGTTCTAATTAACGCTTCGTTTTGTATTGAAAATGGAAGACCTGATCTTGAAATCACTTTCTAGATCGTTAGGACCGTCCTTCAAACGAACGAATCAGTACATCACATTACTGATGTAATTTATTAATTACCCACAGTTCTAATTAACACTTCGTTTTGTATTGAAAATGGAAGACCTGATCTTGAAATCACTTTCTAGATCGTTAGGGCCGTCCTTCAAACGAACGAATCAGTATAAATGTTATTCAATATGGGCAAGTATAACCTGCTTAGCAACGATTCAGAGTATCAGCTTTAAGCAATAAAATTTCTCAACTTACACATCACATTACGGATGTAATTTATTAATTACCCACAGTTCTAATTAACGCTTCGTTTTGTATTGAAAATGGAAGACCTGATCTTGAAATCACTTTCTAGATCGTTAGAGCCGTCCTTCAAACGAACGAATCAGTGAAAATTTTATTCAATATGGGCAAGTATAGCCTGCTTAGCAGTGATTCACAACATCAGCTTTAAACAATAAAATCTCTCAACTTACACATTACATTACAATATAATTATTTTATTAATTGTCCATAGTTGTAACTAACGCTTCGTTTTGTATTGAAACTGGAAGACCTGATTTTGAAATCGCTTTCTAGATTTAAAGCCGTCATTCAAACGAACGAATCAGAGAAAAATTCGTGCAACATTGGCAACTAACAGCCGGAGTAGCACTGATTCAGAGCATCAGCTTTAAGTAATAAAATCTCTCGACTTACACATTACATTACAGATGTAATTATATTATTAATTACCCACAGTTCTAATTAAAGCTTCGTTTTGTATTGAAAATGGAAGACCTGATCTTGAAATCACTTTCGGGAAATTTTATTTTATTTTATTCAATATGGGCAAGTATAGCCTGCTTAGCAGTGATTCAGAGTATCAGCTTTAAGCAATAAAATTTCTCAACTTACACATCACATTACTGATGTAATTTATTAATTACCCACAGTTCTAATTAACGCTTCGTTTTGTATTGAAAATGGAAGACCTGATCTTGAAATCACTTTCTAGATCGTTAGGACCGTCCTTCAAACGAACGAATCAGTGAAAATTTTATCCAATATGGGCAAGTATAGCCTGCTTAGCAGTGATTCAGAGTATCAGCTTTAAGCAATAAAATTTCTCAACTTACACATCACATTACTGATGTAATTTATTAATTACCCACAGTTCTAATTAACACTTCGTTTTGTAGTGAAAATGGAAGACCTGATCTTGAAATCACTTTCTATATCGTTAGGGCCGTCCTTCAAACGAACGAATCAGTGAAAATGTTATTCAATATGGGCAAGTATAGCCTGCTTAGCAGTGATTCAGAGTATCAGCTTTAAGCAATAAAATTTCTCAACTTACACATCACATTACTGATGTAATTTATTAATTACCCACAGTTCTAATTAACGCTTCGTTTTGTATTGAAAATGGAAGACCTGATCTTGAAATCACTTTCTAGATCGTTAGGACCGTCCTTCAAACGAACGAATCAGTGAAAATTTTATGCAATATGGGCAAGTATAGCCTGCTTAGCAGTGATTCAGAGTATCAGCTTTAAGCAATAAAATCTCTACTTACACATCACATTACAGATGTAATTATTTTATTAATTGCCCACTGTTATAATTAACGCTTCGTTTTGTATTGAAACTGGAAAACCTGATCTTGAAATCACTTTCTAGATCGTTAGGGCCGTCCTTCAAACTAACGAACCAGAGAAAAATGTGTGCAACATTGGAAAAAATAACAGCCTTCTTAGCAGTTATTCAAAGCATTAGCTTTAAGCAATAAAATCTCTCGACTTACACATCACATTACAGATGTAATTATTTTATTAATTGCCCACTGTTGTAGTTAACGCTTCGTTTTGTATTGAAACTGGAAGACCTGATCTTAAAATCACTTTCTAGATTTAAGGCCGTCCTTCAAACTAACGAATCAGAGAAAAATTTGTGCAACATTGGCAACTAACAGCCTTCTTAGCAGTGATTCAGAGCATCAGCTTTAAACAATAAAATCTCTCAACTTCCACATTACATTACAGATGTAATTATTTTATTATTTGCCCACAGTTCTAATTAAGGCTCCGTTATGTATTGAAACTCGAAGACCTGATCTTGAAATCATTTTCTAGATCGTTAGGGCCGTCCTTCAAACGAAAGAATCGGAGAATAATTTGTGCAACATTGGCAACTAACACTCTGCTTAGTCGTGATTCAGAGCATCAGGTTTAAGTAATACAATCTCTGTACTTACACATTACATTATAGATGTAATTATTCTATTAATTGCCCTCAGTTTTAATTAACGCTTCGTTTTGTATTGAAATAGGAAGACCTGATCTTGAAGTCACTTTCTAGATCGTTAGGGCCGTCCTTCAAACGAACGAATCAGTGAAAATGCTATGCAATATGGGCAAGTATAGCCTGCTTAGCAGTGATTCAGAGCATCAGCTTTAAGCAATAAAATCTCTCAACTTACACATTACATTGCATATGTAATTAATTAATTGCCTATAGTTTTAATTAACGCTTCGTTTTGTATTGAAACTGGAAGACCTGATCTTGAAATCATGTCTAGATCGTTAGGGTCGTCCTTCAAACGAACGAATCAAAGAAACATTTGTGCAACATTGGCAACTAACAGCCGGAATAGCACTGATTCAGAGTGTCAGCTTTAAGCAATAAAATCTCAAGACATACACATTACATTACAGATATAAGAAGTGCGAGAACTGTCGACTGCTAGAAAATAATATAGAATGACACTTCTTGTACGATTTCTTCTTAATATTCAATTAAATTTATGGCTACTCAAATCGGACATGATTTTTGGCTTTATTTGCTAAAACTATACAGAGATTCCTGTCTTCGGCTGTGACAAGAACTGTAATAGAACTGCACGCATTGTATTCTTCGCTTGACGAAATTAGAAACATTAAATCCAAACGTTTGAGATGAACAGGGCATGTAGCACGTATGGGTGAATCCATAAATGCGTATAGAGTGTTAGTTGGGAGACCTGAGGAAAAGAGACCTTTGGGGAGGCTGAGACGTAGATGTGAGGATAAAATTAAAATGTATTTGAGAGAGGTGGGATATGATGGTAGGGACGGGATTAATCTTCCTAAGGATAGGGACCGATGACGGGCTTATGTGAGAGCGGCAATGAATCTGCGGGTTCCTTAAAAGTAATTTGTAAGTAAGTAAGACAACTGTAAACATGGCTAACATTGTTCAGAAACAAATTACAAACGTAACAAATGTCAATGGTAATATAGTGTGTAACAGGGTAGATGAGAAGCGTTTTCCATTATGTTTTAAGTGTGAAAGGTGAGCCCATACTCAGGAAAAAAATCAGTCTCATTATTTTTTCGCGGGCAGTAGAGCAATATAGTTGTAATGTGGAAGGGACTCCGTCCTACTTCATTATAAGCGAGAGATACAAGTTTTATGAGATTTATATAAGTACATTTATTTTACGATTATCTTCAACTGCAGGTGGTGCTTAATGTCGGTAATAGACAGTGCTCAAAGAAATTATTCCATGTATTATTTTATTGCAAACTTATGAAGAAATATCGCAATATATATTTTTTGCTAAAAAATTGTGACATATTAGTTTATTGAAAACTCTGAAGAAGTATGCAATATTTTTATCTTAAAAATATTGCTTAGGCCTATTTCTTCATAATTTTGCAATAAAGTAATATGCAACAATTTCTTTGAACACCGTACGACAATAGTACATTATGCAACGAGCCTATAATGATAGTAATTAAGAATCGAGTATGGATATTTATGAAACGACCGCAAGCGAGTTTCATGATTTTCATACGAGCTTCTTAATTACCATTATAGGCGAGTTTCATACGACTTTTTATGCTCGACCATATTTCTAACTTGAAATTACCGGTATTCAGATGTATACATTTTATTTGTATCTGACAAGATCGGAAGTGACCTTGTTCTAGGTCGTGAATTGTGAGATGTGCGCTAGACAATAATGTCATTGACCTTGACGTAGTCCCGTTAAACTTGATAATATTATAATATTATAACCTTGATTATTGAATTCGACATTGAAAAACGATATGACAAATTGAATTTATTTGAATATTATTTACAATTAACGCTAATTATTATAGTAACAGAACATAACCTTCTGCGACAGTATTGGATTTCCAGCCTCCGTGACTTTTCGCTAATTCTCTTTCGATTGCATATCCGAGAATAATCGATACTTGCGGTTTTATAACGGTACAAAGCTTACTTGTCATTGGATGAACACATGTAAGCTGAGTTATCATTGGCTGAAGACCTGTACTTTAATGAGTAGGTTTACTTTAATGACATGCATTAAAGGACTGCTACCAGGTGTATAATTAGTACATTTCGGCATGGTCGAGCATAAAATATATAAAAATGTATGAGAAAATAAAATTTAAGTATAAAATCTTGTCTCACTAAATGTCTTTGCACCAAACTATGTTTTCTTGGAAAACATATAAATTTAGAGTAGTAGATGATGGCTTTCCTGTTTTTTCTCAGAGTTGAGGGACTCTTATAACTGAATACTGTCAAAATTATTTTACTATGTTTGTCTAATAAAATTGTCTTCTTTTCTGATAACGAATATTATATTGGTAGTTTATTCACAATAATATTACTTCAATACAGTAAGTTTATCAACAACACAAATATTTCGAAGTAGTGAAAAGGTGGTCATCTAAGACCCGGTTGCAGAAAAAAAAGATCAGATTTAATCGACGATCACGAAGGGTTTCATTGGTCATTAGTTATATTTTAGATGCAGAAAGAAAAATCAATATTTGATTGGAAATCAATCTTCCATCAGATCAGATCAACAAATTTTTGATGATTAGTGACTGATCAAATGTATGTTGTTTATAGTAAAGTTATAGTAATTTATGGGTACAGGAAATAAAAGGGCATTAAGTTAATATATTTCATTGAAAACCATAGAAAGTCTCCTGCACAATGTTGACGTTAATAAATTATAAGTTATTAATTGCCTTTCTGGTGTCAAGGTAGTATTATGTACTGATGGTATTTTGATGTGATTTAATGTATAAGAGTGTGTATCAATGGAAACTGGATTTGTAAGCATGTTTTAGTATTACAACATAATACATGCTTTATGTCTCCGTGACAGCAGAAAGTCAATCACAGTAGCAGTTCGAAGTGACTATCCCCGACAATTTGTCTAACATTCCAGGGGCATACCATGAAATATCTGACTCTTACAAAGATGCGTAACAGAAAAAAAAGGCAATCAACTGACAAGTAAAGGTCAAAGTGCAGGAGGTGTTGCATATCTTCTAGGAGATGTAATGATAATTTGATTTTGAGAAAAACTGGGGAGTCGTCACTTGAAGACCTAACATTCTAAATCTGCTAAGTGCAAATTTTTCAAATTTCATTTTATTCAATCTAAGGGAAAATATCATACTAAATTGTCTCTGTCGTAGCTCAACTGTAAGTGACACATTCATGCGCCAAAAGACTGGGTTGTAGGTATCTCAACATGCATTTCGCAGTGTTTTTTCATCAAAATCTCAGACAGTTGTTTTTGGCACTTAGCACATTTAGAACGTTAGGTCCTCAATTGTTCATGCTCTGTCTCAAGTGTGTATTAACGTCACATCAATATGTTAAAATATTTCACTGCAATAAAGAAATACTCACTATGTATTTGTGCCTTCGATCAGAGTATCTGAACATTATTTTTAAAAGCTATTATACTCGCTTCAAAACTTAAACACTTTCCATTAGAAGTCTACATTCTATAAAGTTAGTTTTAATTACATTAAGGATATTTGAGGCTGAACTTGAAATTTTGAAATTCCGTTTTACATGACAATACATTGAAATTATACATGAATGTTACCACATACTAGATGTATATAGAGGGTGTTTCCGAGGTGGTGTTACAAACTTTCAGGGATGATAGCGAAGGGCACATGTATCAATTTGAGATACGGAACCATGGTCCGGAAATGACTGACTCGAAAGTCACAAGTAAAAATAGTTGTGTGGAAATGGAATTGTAATTTGACACCACGTGTCCTCCTATCTTTAACCTTTGGAACAGTCGTGGAAAGATGGTATTGGCCGGATGTCTCCTACGTGGGTACTTGTACCTGATACAATCTGTGAGCTTGGCTACTGTTCCCATTGGCTCATCCGTATTCCAAAATCAGGTCTGCTTATTCCGCTCTTGTGTACTCCTCCATTTCACTAGGACTGATCGACTGGACACTGCAACTTGTACACACAAACTGCTGTCTACAGATGTGCATATCAGAACAGACCATGTCCGTTACACATTACGCTATCTGCATTGCTATAGTGTAGTTTCCTGTCCCCATCCCTCAGACAGCACACTGAATGGAATACTGCCAGTAGACAACGTAAACAACGTCAGATGAATAGAGTATGTGTAAGATGTACAGATAAATACACATAAATAAGGTGCACAGAGGAATAAAATTATTTCATTTCCACACAACTATTTTTGCTTGTAACTTTCGACTCAATCATTTCCGGACCAGGGTTCCTTATCTCAAATTGATACATGTGCCCTTCGCCATCATACCTGAAAGTTTGTAACACCACCTCGGAAACACCCTGTATATATACACGAGTGTATATAAAAATACAATTAATTGAGCGACTTTTTTGCTCTCTTATATGTATAAATTTATAGGCAATATATTGTCCATTCAAAATACAAGTGGGCTTGTATGTGAACTCATGGGACAATCATTAGATTTTAGTAATATTTAAACTATACATGAAAAAAGTTGAGGTCACAGTTTGATGTAATTTTTATAGTGTTATAATGTAATATTTTAAGATGTGAGACATAACTTTTACGTTCATATTTTTTTTAGTTTTTCCTTTACTCACCATTACATATCTTGTCAAACAGTAATTTATGGTAGGCCTACGTATAAAAGAGTAAAATTAGATTTTATCCACGTTTAGTGCCCGAGGTGAAGCCGAGGGTGATAATTTTCACGAATGCATAAAATCTGTTTACTCTCCTGTACTATACAATATTTTATCTATTATTGGTATCCAAATTTAATTTTTAATTGTAGACCTTTTTTTGTAACGTGTTGTGTGTGATAAATAAATAAATTAATTAATGTTCATATTTCGTAAAACTCCGTCTTATCTTTTGACTAAAGAGTAATAAGAACCTACACACAGGGTTTAAGGAAATTTGAAGTGATTAGTCAGTCAGTCTTGAGTTATAGAATAGTTTTCTATTATATAAACTGTCTTCATACTTTATAGTAACGAAGAAAAAAATTATGCAGCGGGGACTGAAATTATTTCGAAAACGGTGTGCCGGGAACTGGTCCCTTTTCATATGCATTCTCACATATACACTACTGTTGTTCTCTATAGTGTGCAATATTTGCTTATTAATATTTATATTAATATTTGAGTAGAAAATCCTCAAAATCCATAATAATATTTGCTTAGCTTTTTAAAGTGACTGTCCGGAGTCAACTCGAATACTCGAGCCTGTGTGTTTACTCTAAAGTCCTACCCATTCCAGCTGGAGATTGTTTGCGACAAAGATAAACAACCGATCTTGCAGCGGTGAGTAAAGCCTCGTTCACACTTTTCAAGTAACTTGAATTGAAGTCACGTGATTTCAGTAACTAAATTCAAGTCGCAGTTCAGACATATTCAAGTTATTTTCTTTTCAATTCGGATAAAATGGCGTCGATGGAAGTTGTGCAATTAGGAATTTCTGTAGTAGCAAGCCTTCGCCAGAGAAATGTATTTATTTATTTATTTACTTATTTAGTTATTTATTTAATTATTTATTTACTTATTTATTTATTTATTTATTTACTTATTTATTTATTTATTTACCTATTTACTTATTTAGTTATTTATTTATTTAATTATTTATTTAATTATTTATTTATTTACTTATTTATTTATTTATTTACTTATTTACTTATTTATTTATTTATTTACTTATTTATTTACTTATTTATTTATTTAGTTATTTATTTATTTATTTAATTATTTATTTATTTAGTTATTTATTTATTTAATTATTTATTTATTTACTTATTTATTTACCTATTTATTTACTTATTTAGTTATTTATTTATTTACTTATTTAATTATTTATTTATTTATTTATTTATTTATTTATTTATTTATTTATTTATTTATTTATTTATTTATTTATTATATTGAAGAAATGGAAGACGCGTTGTTCAGTATGGGTTAGGAATTAGATTAGTAAGAGAAATACACGACCACTTACTATTATAAATAGAATAAGTGACATCTTAAAGCAGATTTAATAATTCTTAAATAAATGTAATAAAATATAAGCAAGTCTGGTCTACCATAATTGAAAATGATTATCTTGAAGCTGTTACAGTTTCCAAAAAAAAATCTATCAATCACATTGAACCATACCAGTTTCGGCGATAAACCTCATCCCTTCAAGCAACGCTCTTCTCTTTTTAATCCCTCTCATCTTCCTCACTTCTTCTCCATCTACAGTTTGTTTTTTTATTGTCTTTCATAGGCTATCTCATCTGTGTTCACATTAAAATCTCTGCTGTTCAGTTCTTCAATGAACTCTTCCTTCCTTGGCAGTTTCCTTTGCATTTCTGTTACGAAACTTTGCAGTGTCTATAATCCGCAGGCCTTCGTGAATTTTATACAAATATTTGGTCATTATTTCACTTACTGCTGTTTCCTAGCCTATTATTTTTATATTCCCAGTAGAACAGAAAAACAATCAGCTGTTAATTTAACGCTCTTAAAACAGCTGTTAATTTAAATTCCCGCGCCTTTTTCCTTGAATTAAAGTTATCAAGTGACGTTCACACTTTTCAAGTGTCCTTTCAAGTCAAGTAAAAAATAGAAAGGGATCCAACTTTACTTGAAACTTGAATTCAAGCTGTTAATTGATTTCAAGTCAACTTGAAACATAGTTCACACTTTTCAAGTTCGTCTTTTCAAGTGACTTGAATTCAAGTTGTGAACGAGGCTTAACTCGCTGTGGATTTCAGATTAACTGGCGCCAACTAGCCTATATCTGGCAACTGGCCTTGCTGTCTTTACTCATTAGCTTCCAGACGCTAGGAGTGGATACATCTGACTAGCAATTCATCAGACTACATGGTTATTCTTCTGTACAACATGGACGAAAGCCCTCCTTGCCATATGGTAAGGCTATTGGCTAAAACTTTGGGAATAGAGCTGGAATTAAAACACATCAGCTTCGAAAAACGGGAGCACAAATCACCCGAATATCTGAAGGTAAGACTTTAAGGGTGCTGCTATTCATAGACATTTCGCTAGTCCGCTCTACGAGCGTGCTAAACTAGCCCCGGCTATCGACTGATTACTTGTACAGGATTCATATCATAACATCGCTAACACTGGTTTATGAATACGAAAAACGTTAGTTCGCTGATCATCCACCAGAAGCTCGCGCTAAGAATGTCCATGAATATGACCCTAAATAACCTGTGCTGTACTATGACTGTGTCGCTTACACACCACTTGCGAAAAAAAAATCCGTGCCATGAAGATGACACAAAATTTCTTGTACATTCCGTGCTTTCGCAACAATTTAATTTTTTATTGTGAGAAGAATCTCTCATTTACATGCCCTATTTACTTGAAATGGCACTAAAAATATGTAAATTAAATTATTTATTATACATCTGCTTGGAAATTTGTAGCGATCAGATGTGACGGAGAGATATTTTTTGTTCAAAAGAGCGATTCTAAGCATCCATGTCCCCACCATTCTCAGAGTCGCTTAGCTGTTGCGTTGACAATACAGCCGATTTTGTTCAAATCGTTATTTCTACTCTCTTTTTTCAATATTATTTATTTGAGGGATAGCCCATTATTGCCATTATATTATGCGTGTAGCAGCGCAGACCCTTAACTATGTTTTCACCCCTCCACATTACTTTGAAGGAAAAATACATTAAGTTTGATTGCGCTGCGACCTTGGCCGTCTACCAAGTTTCCATGGTGACTGATAACCATAACATGACTGTGAACTGGAAGTGTAAACGAAGGTTACGAATTTCGCGATGCTATGAAGAATGGAAGGTAAAGATAGTTTACTCTAGTGTAAGTGTATGGGAAAGTCGATGATTCTGTATGTAGTAATGTGAGAGTGTGCGTATTTTAAATGACTACTTCGTTTATATGACGTCATTCCATTTTCGGCCAATGAAGTGTAATGAAATTTTGAATTCCAACCAATCACAGTCATACATCGCGATAATTTCTGCAGCTCGATTTATCACTATCAATTTATCGCATGGTTGTTCTTTTGTTTAGTCAGTGTCGCCAACTGTTTCCACGTAAATCGATGAGCATGAATCCATTGTATTAAATAAAGTGCGAAATCCTACTTCCACATCTACATCTTCATCTTCTAATTCCATGTTCATTGTATCTAAAGAAAATAACACTCCCGCATAACAATTGCTCATTTAATTAATGTCTTAATCAGGTTATTTGTAATTATGCTATAAAATGTTTAAATTAAATTATGATTTCAGTACATAATGAAAACGTATTTGTTATAATAAGAAAAAAGCGCAGTACCTTTATTTGGCTTTTCTCAAATGGCATTACTGAATAACATTCAATTTCTTTATTGGAGAGCTAATCTTTATCCATCTATTTTGACTTCACAATGTCTGAATAGGTTAAGTATTCATAAATATACAATTATTAACATTTTGTGAGATAATTTTAGGGATATATTACTTACATTTTTATTCTATTCACGAAATATTCGCTCGTGGATTTATCGGCAAATCTCAGACCTCTTGTGACATTACTATAGAAAATATTGTAGTAAATAAATAAATAAATTTAAAGAATTGTTTGTGAGGCGTAAGTATGTGTGGTGTGTGAGTAGATACTTGAGTGCATTAAGAATCAGGATGAGCGTTTTTGAGTGTCTTATGTATGCAGTAAGTGTGAGTGTTATACAGAGTGTGAAAAAATATTTAGTATTTTGAGATGTGGTAGTATTCATAAAAAATATATAAATGTATAATAAACATAAGTCCTAAAGTTAATAACTTTCGAGATATGAGTAGAGTACTTGTTGATCAACGTCATAAGAGATGTTCAATATGATTTCCATTAAAAAAAACATTCAATATTCTGAGAGGTCTAATAGAGTCCCAAAATTAATATCTTCCGAGATATGAGTCTTGTTCATCAACATCAAGGGAGATGATCAATGTGATTTCCATTCATTGTAACGCATTCTTCTGCCCTACGTCTTAGGGAATCACACCTTGTTAGCCTTTTGTTTACAGCTTTCCGATATGATACTGTATACCCAATAAGAAGCAAGCAAACAATTCACATTAGAAGATATGCTGTGCTTACAATATCAGTTTCAAAGATCTTGTTTGGTATAAAATTTAATTTCAGGACCCACGTTTATTAGTCTTTTGTTTCTCTTCTGATGAATTCCACCACCTCTCATAATATTGAATTTTTTTTATTTTGGGAGGATCCACATTCCATTCCGTTCGTGCACACGATGCTGAACAAGCGTAACTGATTACATTTTGCAAACCAGAGCATGCACTGCACTTTACGCTGTGGCGTCCACATCTCGTCTGGCAAGAAAATGACCCATCGGGGCTGCCAGATTACTGAAGCTGAAAAGTCGTACAACCTCTGACAGATAGTAGTACACTAAAGAAAATAATCTTACACTAGCGTGAAGAAAGTACCTGGAGGAGCTAACAATATACATTAGATTAAAAATTTCTATAATGCTTATTCAGAAACGAGAATGTATGTTTAAATCACAGTAATTATTTATCTCCATGTTCCAGTCTTGGAGAAATGGGCATAAATAGGTTAATTCTTTGCAGTGTAGAAGGTCTCGCCGAATGATAGAGGTATTTTTAAATCCTAAAATTTGTGTTTTAGATCATTTTAGTTGAATTAATGATATCGATAGTAATGACTTCTCTAACAAAAACGTTTCGGACGGAGTTTCAATATTCTTATTGTCTGCGTAGCAGCTCTGAATTCCTGCTTGGAATTTGTAGCGATCAGGTGTGACGGAGAGCTATTTTTGGTTCAAAACAGCGATTCTACCCATCCATATTCCCACCTCTCTCAGGGTCGCTGAGCTGTTGCGCGGACATTACAGCCGATTTTGCGCAAATAGTTATTTCTACTGCCGCTTTTTTTATATTGTTTACTTGTCGGATAGCCCACTATTTCCATCATATTACGCGTGTAGCAGCGTAGATCCCTAACTATGTTTTCACCCTTCCACACTACTTCAATGGAAAAAGACATTTAGTATGATTGTGCTGCGACCTTGGCCGTCTATCAAGTTTCCATGGCCATGGATAAGCACAACATGACTTGAACTAGAAGTGGAAACCAAGGTTAAGGAGTTCGCGATAATATGAAGAAGAATGGAAGGTAAAGATAGTTTAGTCTTGTGTGAGTGTGTGTGTGTGTGGGAAAATTAGTGATTCTCAGGGTGCGAATTGATGGGAGGGATGCCGGGGATCGTCCTCCTCTGGAGAATCTGATGTCCCCTGCTGAAAATGTGTTAATTTGCCCATGCCAGGGACAACATTTACCCCAGTTGCGAATTCAGTTTCCATATTTTGTATGTCACTAATGTGATACATAACAATCCTGATTTCTTCTTTAATATAAGTTGAGCGCAACAATATTACGGCCAGCATTATAAGGAAAGCATTTTTATCGACAACTTACATTTTAATTTTCCCACTCCTTGGAGAAAATATTCAATTCGCATTCTGACGATTCTGTGTACAATGTGAGAGTGTGAGTATTCTAAACTAAAATACTTGAATGTGGTGTGTGGTGTGTGATGAAGTGCTTGAGTGTTTCGTTAGTGTTTTATGCATAACTATGTTACATAAACAAGTGAACGATATGAATGTGTGTATAACACTGCGAATAATACTTGTGTGTCAGTAAGAAAGTAAGTAGGTTACTAAGTGAAAATGATTGTCACTGACAATGTAAATGAATGTGTAAGTATAAGATATTGCAAATAAATTTATGAGTACGTGAATTGAGCAATGAATTAACGAACTAATTAATTAATTAATTAATGCTTGTGTGTTAATGCAAGCGAATGAGTGTACAGTGATATGATTTAATGTCAGTAAATTTGTGAGTGAGTGAGTGAGTGAGTGAGTGAGTGAGTGAGTGAGTGAGTGAGTGAGTGAGTGAGTGAGTGAGTGAGTGAGTGAGTGAGTGAGTGAGTGAGTGAGTGAGTGAGTGAGTGAATATAGTGTATGAGTTAATATGAAGGAAAGGAAATGACGAAAACAAAATAAAAATAGATTTCCAGTAACTCGTTACTAATAAGTGTTATTTTCCATATGTAGATATCATAAATGCTCCATTAAAAGTAGTGCTGAGACGAATCCTAAATTTTCTCGAATTCGAATCCTAAAAGCTTCTTGAACCATTCGAACTTCCGAAACCTCGAATGTTTCCTGACCTTCGTAAGTCGTATAAGTTCCAGAAGATCTCACTAGATGGTATACTAGTACTGAAAACAGTGTGGCGCTCAGAGCCGCTAGAAGGTGCAATCGGTGATCCATATAGCACCAAAATTGTAACAAACGCAGTTCTTTTTATTAGTTAACGCTTCTATTTCATGTCAGTAGAGTTAAAACTATTCATTTCAACAATTTTTTAGGTAGGTTCGAAAGATTCAAATGACGAAAATAACGGGAAGATTCGAGTTATCGAGTCTCGAATCTTCTTAAAGATTCGCGGGATTCGAAGATTCGAATGTCCCATCACAAATTAAAATGATTATATTTCATATGCATAATTCCCACGTGGCAAATATTGGATTTAAAAAATGCGCCCAATAATTAAGAGAAATCGCTCTACATAGAAATTGACGTACAGACATGCTATACTGAAAACCACTTTTTCATTATCATTTACCGAATAAGAGATTGAAAGTAAAGTAATCTTTTCTTTTTTTCAGGTTAATCCTCTGCACAGGGTTCCAGTTATAGACGACAATGGCTTCATTGTTGGTGAAAGGTAAGTATCTTGTTATACTTTCACTAGCTCTGCTATAAAATTTATGTTCCGCTTCAGAAACGACAGTCAATGTTCTCTTGTAACGAAAATATGAAAAATTAAAAATATATGTTTAAATACGTTTCACGAAATAACAGTATGAAATAACGGGCTACAAGTCTGTAAATCTGTAGTATTTGTGGGATATTCTAGCACATGAACACATCCGCTTAGCGACTCAAATAAGAACACATCAATATCTAAGAACATGTTAACGTCGATCTCGAAAAACATTATACTTATTTATATTTTGTTTATACAGTATATTTGTTATGCAGTATGAATGCAAATTACAGCGAATGTATAATATTGTGGCCAGAAAAATAAACCGAATATTTCTCAATCGAAGAATAAGCATCTATGTATTAGTCATGGCTGGGAACTGTCTTCGCACGTAGACCGCTTGAGTGGGCCTATTGTACTACCCGGAATGGAATGGTGTGCATGTCCTAAGGCAGGCATGTCAATTGATGCCCACAGGAGCAAGCGCACGCTTTAGAGCCCAGGAGAGCCTGAGCGCTTTACAGCGGAAAGGAAAGAGACAGACGAAAGAGGTGGTATATGCCGCTTGGACCAGCTATATTCAGGGATGACCAGCACTGATTCAATAGATAAAGGGAAGAGAACTTATTAAAACTGTATCCATGTTAATTTTTAGATTTGCCTGAGAAGTATAAGTGTGTTATAAGAATGTAAGTTTTAATTTTAATGCTCATTTTTCACAAGTTTAATTTTTTTATTCAAAAGAAATATTTTCTCAACATTTCGTATAGAAAAGTGAAATTTTCAGGTATAGGCCTATTTATTAAGTAGCCTTACAGGATGTTTTCGTAAATCTAATATACCGTATATACTGTACGTATTACTGAAAATAGTGTATTGAAAATTTTGAAAATATTCGCATGGAAATTGTTTGTAAGGAAATGAATTAACAAAGCAACTACTGTTACAGCATAAGCAAAAGATACGTGCCCATGTGTTGTAAAAATGTCAGCTCTCTATAGCTTCAGCACATTTCGAGAAAATAATTTAATATTCTGATGATAGGAAGTTGCTCACAATATAATATCACCTTAAAAGCATACTGCGATAAGAGTTTTGTTATGTAATATTAGTTACACGTAAAACAGATACAGTACCTGCTTTGTACTGTAATATTGTTTTGATTAGTTTATTGATTACTTTTCTAAGGCTAAAGATACCATTAATATCAATTCTAACTTATCATGTCATACTCAATCTCTTTCTTTGGAATATCACTTTCTTTATGAATGATGTGTTTCATCCACTTAATACAGTATAATATTATACTACTATGGAATTTAAGTGAATATTCCTTCTTAACTCTCTATTATGTTATTAAGATTTAAAACACAAGTGCAATATTAAGAAATCAGTGTTAGTAGGCTACTTTTGTTTTACAGACAATATAGATAATATTAAACAGAAAGAAGCCATATAAAAATAAAGATATAAAATGTCATGTTCCGTTTGAAGTTTGTGCACCACTGTTTTCTTAATCCAACAGGTTGCTTATTCATATACACAACCCTTCCTCTTTCCATACTTAGCGTTTGCTGCCCGCGCACGACGTCAAGGTCAGAAAAATGCGCTTGCTTTGACATCACTGTCCTAAGGTCCCGGCGCTACATATTCTCCTGCGGGCCGCCCCCGTACCTCCTTTCAGCCTATAGAATTCCTTTACTTCTCCGCGTAGGCATCACTGTGAACCTCAGTTTCACGTGCCCAGAGTAGAGCCCACGGTACATAGCTCTATCACCAACAACTAATGTTCACATACACGGGGTCCAAGTTTGGTGACGACCAGCAGCCGAGTCTACAGCGGAGCAAGCCAGAAATATGGGAAAGAAAGGAGATGATAATGAAAGAGGGAAGAGTCCGAGGTCCAACGCCGAAAGTTACCCAGGACCATAAAATCCAGACGTTTGAGATGGGCAGGACATGTAGCACGTATGGGCGAATCCAGAAATGCATATAAAGTGTTAGTTGGGAGGCCGGAGGGCAAAAGACCTTTGGGAAGGCCGAGACGTAGATGGGAAGATAATATTAAAATGGATTTGAGGGAGGTAGGATATGATGGTAGAGACTGGATTAATCTTGCTCAGGATAGGGACCAATGGCGGGCTTATGTGAGGGCGGCAATGAACCTCCGGGTTCCTTAAAAGCCAGTAAGTAAGTAAGTAATTATTAGGTCATTTTCATTAAATTTTAGTGTCATTTTATAGGTCATTTTTTAAGAATTTTTAGGTCCTCAAGATCCGGGCCATGATAAGTATGTTTATTCATCAATAAGTATTTAAAATGTTAGTATTGAAGGCACAAATATTAAATAATAGAGTACATTCCCACACTGCTGGCCTCGTTTTGCAATACATTTACGACACCGTCGGGGTAGAATCGATAAGGAAATATGTAGAATATTCCGGGGTTCCCGCAATAAAACAAGAAAACAAGAGCTTGAAGTAGGTAACATATATAGTGTAAGAGTCAACCCGCAAACCATTAAACCACGCTGTAATCCTCCTTGATCTAGTATGACAGCCACACGACTGCCTTTTGCATTTAAAATATGATTAAGAGTACTGTTTACGGAACTGAATGTAAATGTACGGTTTTGCATAACTTCATAGCCTAAATAAGGGGCATGTGGCTCAGCTGGAATAACAATATTAAATAACACACAAGAAATTTGTAAGCTTTTCATCAAATTTATAGTCACCAGTGTGGTCTAGAGGTTACCGACCCGGTTACGTGATTGGGTTTTACTCTGATGCTTTCCGTACTTAACTAATGGAGAATTAGATATAATAACGAACTATACTCCTTGTATGGAGAACTACCCTTGTCGCATGTTATTTGGATTAAGAGACTCAAATGGGCAGGTCATCTAATTAGGATGGAAGAACATCGAGTCCCAAGAAGGTATTTTCAGGAGATTTTGGAGGAGGAAGGCCGGTGGGAAGACCACGTAACAGATGGGAAGATGGTGTATGTCAGGATGCACTACAAATCCTCAAAATCCGGAATTGGAGAGTCGCAGCACAAGATCGACAAGTTTGGTGGAGTGCAACTGGGGAGGCCATGACCCGAAAACGGGCTGACGCGCCATAGAAGAAGAAGAAGAAGAAGAAGAAGAAGAAGAAGAAGAAGTAGAACTGTAATGCTAACGTTACGTAACCCCAAGGTAAATTTTCGGACTTATCTCGCCAAAGTACCTTTTCGTTATCACCATTTCCACCGGTAGTGAACCGCTGGGTTGATATGACATCGTCAAATATTAAATGATCGATTAAAAATAAAATTAAGCAAATAATTTATTAGTGGTTTAAAATGCCATTTCGAGAAAGAGTCAATAGAGTCGAGACATTTGAGGAAATCTTGGATAAAAGAACTACATCTTTTTAATAAGCCTATATTAAAAATGCACAAAATACTTTGCTACTTGAGTCACATTTTTCTGTTTTCAATTTTGTTTAGTTAAAATGAACCACAATGAATCAATCAGAAGTAAGCATCGAATGCAGATTATTACAGACAGATGGTATTTGATTATGACATAATATTAAGACAGTTGAATATATATAAAATGCTTAGAGCCGTTAAACGCTATACCTTTCCTTATGTAATTATTTTTTTTAATATTACAGTTTACTTACACACACACACACACACAAGATGAGTCCCTCATCAGCAAAAAAAAAAAAAAACCGGACCGACGTAATAATCAAAGTCCCCGAAATGAGCCACTGCGCATGCCACGCCCGCATTCACAAGATAGCGCGTAATCTATTGAAATTGTTGCAGTTTCGACTGCTGACGTAGCCCATTTCGAAAACCATTAGAAAATAAGCTGGTAGAATTCATATTCCGGGAATAATAAGTTAATTAAGTACCTGAGCCATTCCATGAAGACGAAAACAGTAACCAGCTGCGTGGCTGTTGTTAGCTGCACAGGTGGTTTCGGGTCCAAGGACGCTCTGGAGTGAACAAGGCTATGAAATCAGCTACAAGGGTCGGTCCGGTTTTTTTGCCACTACTGTACATGGTTTGAGGGGTGATTCTGGACAAAAAAGTTTATATGAACATATGTCCTGTTCTTAACGGAAACTAATCGAAACAATGAAGGAGGAGGAAAGTGCAGATAATTGTAAATTAAAACTTTGTTAGCTTATATTCTGTTTAATTGTATACTTTTCTTTACAGAACATGTTCAAAAAGTCCACCGTCAACTTCAATGCACTTTGCAGCTCTTATAGACTGTTGCTGTGTTGCTGATCTGAGCTGATTCGGACATTCCTTTACTTGAGCATAAGAGCGAGAAGTTCCTCCCTTGTTGCCACTTCGCTCTTAAGTCAACACCATAAACAGTAATCCAATGCTATAAGGTCGGGTGACCTCGATGGCCAGGAAATGACTCCACCGCGACCGATCCAACATCCAGGATACTTTCATTGATCCTACTACAACCTAATCTCGTTTTGATTGCGTCCGCATGTGATTGCTGATGAAGGACATGAGACTGACGTCTGTGATTTTCAAACAGCTATATTTCAGATTCTGTTAAGAACAGGGCATAATATGTTCATATAAACTTTTTCGTTCAGAATCACCAATATTATCACTCATCACACCATGTACCTTTCCTCCTGACTCACCCTGTATATATCGGTTTTCAATGAGCCAAACCTCCTTCAATTCCTAAAAATAAAATTCGAAACATACTGTCTGTATTATTACTAGTATTAAATACTGAAGAGAAATGATTATATAAAACCAAGTTTCTTTATTTTTCAGCCGTGCCATCCTCGGCTATTTCATGGACCAGTACGCAAAGGATGATTCTCTCTACCCCAAGGATGCAAAACAACGAACCATCATCAACCAGAGGCTTTACTTCGATATGGGCACGTTGTACCAGCCATTCTATGATTACTACGTAAGTATCAATAGTTCTAGCCTTTAAAGAACTTTGTCGCCACTCTCAATCATAACCTCATATGCTTTGTATGGCATTATGAATTTATATGCTACAGCGAATCTCTAGTAGCTTAAAGTCGTAATGTCTATCATTATAAAACCGCCTATTTAGGCAATCTATTTTTCATACTTGTATTTCGGAATATCCATTGAACTTTAATACATACTTTTGTAAATTAACTTTAAACTTAATGTTCGAAGTTAAATGTTCATTAACGCTTAAGTAAAGGGGCGCCACCTACCGTATAAAAGAGTTAAATAAATAATATAATAATTCACAAATGCGTCCATAGTGACTAGAAAATTCGAATTAAAGCATGACTACATTCTCTGTAAAAGAATATTTCTTTAGCTATAGTACAAACGTCCACGTTTGGTATCTCGTGTCAACACAAGGAACATGAATTCAGGATCTCCAGCAAAGCACATTGTCAAGTTAGGCTACAGGCTGTTGCAAATACAAACTGGGTAGCTAGGCAATCCGTCTTGCAGGCATACATTTTGGGATGACTGTCAGTACAGTATTTTATTCACTGATTTAATTATGATCTTGTTATCGAAGTGTCCAAATTTCGTCATCATACAGCAAAGTTCGAATTGATGCCGTTGTATCCTTAACTTGTTTAGGTTTGAAAATTTGATTTAACTATTTGTTGGTATTAACTAGTTCTGTTTATAAATCCTTGGTCCTCTAGATAGTTAATAATAAACAGCAATTTTGTATTTTTTAAAATAAAGTCCTATTACCTTCAGTAAAAATTATCACATTTCACGTAGAATGTGGAACATGCATGGATTTTATTTTGCATCTAAAGTCGTGAAAGTACTTATTGTAGGCCTATTTTAATACTTTAATTCAAGCACAGACGTTTCACGCAATCATTGAATTTTCTTAAATCTCCTGTCAATTT
Organism: Periplaneta americana; assembly: GCF_040183065.1. Lineage (NCBI taxonomy): Eukaryota > Metazoa > Arthropoda > Insecta > Blattodea > Blattidae > Periplaneta > Periplaneta americana. Next base: position 120,517,278 of record NC_091129.1, read on the forward strand.
TATCATTAGCCTCTTCACGTCTACCAGTTTTTCCCCATCATATAAAATACAAAAAGGAACATATGTGAAGCTGCAAAATGTTCTAATTCGAAGATTTTAGCTGAAATACATGAATACAGCATACGTGATATCAATACACAGTCGTTTTCGGCATAACCTCTATGGTCCAACCGCTGTGGGCGGCATGTACCGGGTTCAAGTCCTTGTTGGGACAATTTACCTGATTGAGACGTTTTCCAAAAACTTCCCTCAACTAACTGAAGCAGAATTGCTGGGTAACAGTTTTCACAAGTCGCAATTCGATAGATTTTATTTAAATATATTACCACAAATCATAAGTCTTCTGTTCACCGCAGTCCAAACAATCGCAAGTTGTATGATTTCAATGAATTTAACACAGTATGTGGAAAATCATAGCCTATATGTAGAATCATGAGTTGTGGCAATAGATTTAAATCCCGAAATAATACAATCACTGACACTTCAATAAAATATTTATTACGCCCCATTACTTGCCTTAATTTTTTTATGAATACGAGTCATGAGTCTGCTGCTCATGGATTTTTTGTATGGTTATGAATTTATAGACGTTGATTTAGTTCACTCACACTTAAATAATATTACGAAAATGGAACGTAATTCTACTATTGCCAGAAGTACAATGAAGCTGAATTCACTAATGGTAGCAGTAACTAATTTCTATGGTATGGAGGCTATTTGAACTTTGAATATTATTACAAAATAATAATAATAATAATAATAATAATAATAATATGTTTTATATTGCATTACCATCTTCTCTGTTCAAAATCTACACTCTCATCTTCTTTCTCAAACTTCTCTATCGCCCTATTCCCGTTCGTCGTGTTCTCTATAGAGTTGATCAGAAATGGAGAAAGCTAAGCAAGTCGGGCCGACTAATCTGAAGGCAGACGTGCTACCACAGAGCTAACTCTTCGCATTGAATGATATTTTTATCATTATTTTATTTTGTATTCTGCTAATGTTTTCACAGCATAGTGTCGTTATGCATTTATTTATTGTTGCTGCTGCTTCTGTAACCCATGTTTCACTTTTTCTTTCCAGTGCCATGTTTTTATTGACGGCAAGCTTGGCGACCCCTCCATTCTAAGAAAACTGGAAGAGGCCTTCCAGGTACTGGACAAATATTTGAACGGACAGGACTGGGTTGCAGGAAGTAACATCTCCATTGCAGATTACGCCATATTGGCGTCAGTGTCTAATGTGGAGGTAAGTTCTGATTTGAAGTAACATTATTAGACAGGTGAAATATGAAATTTCATGTTCTAAACCAGATCTGCACAAGGTTTGCGCTCTCCGAGTCGGCTCAGCTCGCGAGCGGAATGCAGATATTAGCTGCGCTCTGTATAAGGGTGGACTGGAAGAAGGGGTGATCTCGTACAAAATATACACAAAAGGAAGTACTAGTACGAGTGTTCATGAAATAAATTCCCATTCATTGTTCACAAAACTATCTTAGACTCTTATTAATTAATAAATAAATATTTATTTTACAGAAATAATAGAAATTCTATAGCTACTTATATGTACAATATCATTTTGTTATATTTTTATTTATCACTACATCAAAACGAGGTTTTATGCTGTTGGCAGCTGAAAGGAACAGTACTGATTAATGAAACATCTGTTACAGATGTTCGATGTCTGCCTTTATTAAAGTTGATTATAGAAAACAGTTGCTTACAAATATAAATGTTGAGACAAACATAGCAAACATTTTCACAGTCAGCCTGTGTAGTCGTGGATATTATTGCTGAGGTTTAGTCTTGTAAAACTCAACCAGACTAGTAGTATTATTCAAACTATCATATTGAAGATCAATAAATTCAAGCTGTAAATCGTATGACACTGTTTCAATTGGTGTTGAAAGAATTTATTATGATAACTTTAAACTTCTTTCCAATTAAGACAAGATCTCGGAATCTAGAATTAAATTCATTTTGAATTTCAATTAATATTTGCACATAATTCTTTAACATGGCTTCATGACGAGCAGTTTCTATCTATGGAAAGTGAGCCATATTACCTTCCCGAAACTGACTTACGAAAAGTGTAAGTTTACAACTGAAATCCCGTAATTTATTCAACATATTAACAATGAGCTGGCCTTTTCCCTGAAGAGAGATATTTAAATTGTTGAAGATTAAAAAATTCTAACGTACACTACTTCATGTAATAATGCAACTCTCAACTCCTTAACCTTTTTACTGCGATCTTCACCAACAAAACCATCTTATCCGTATGTGTGGACTAGTAATGACGCATTATATTATATTTTCTTCTTTCTTTCAGACTTTTGTAGCAGATAAGTATTGACTCCAGCTACTGTGAAAAAATAAGCATTTTCCCATGCAATATTGAAAGAATTTGCCTGATGATCACTTTTCCGTCTTTTACTAGATTCCTCCATTATGTAGCCGTAGATAGGCAAAGTGAAATAGCTACTGATAATACACACTACATCAGATATCTGCGTGGACTATCCTCTACCTATATTAGGCCTACGTCATTCCGACGTACCTTTCCGGCGAGCTGTTAGACGACTCTCCCGCTATTGTTTACATCACTAAATTCTGCAACTAAATCCTTAAATATAATCAAGATATATTGTCCGTTTTCCATTACTAAGTTACGTTTTACTGTCGTACGAAAAGAGGTTTATTTAAATCTGGCAATCTTCCATATCATTACACGATTTTGAGAGCTATATCATACTGCAACGTCGAAAGAATACAACTTTGATACAGCGTTCAAATAAGAGAGGAAAGAAGTCTGTCTAAAGAAAATTTAAATTATCTTTCTCCATTTTTGATGAAATATATAGAAATCACAACGTTTCGAATTCTCTATATACTTTTGCGTCTTCAGGGAAGAAGTGTAGGCTATTCTGCAATTTGAAGGCGCAGTGAAAGGTTAATTCACATGACGTTTTCAGTCGAAGACAAGACAGTTGTAATTTTCTAAATATTGTGAAGTCTATACTTCACCAATATTTGAAAATGTCAGTGAAAATCGCTGTTTAAACTTTGTTCATTTTTAATCACTTCGCTTCTTACAGAGCATTGGCTTTGACATCAGCAAGTACCCAAATGTCGTCAAATGGCACAAGAAAGCTCAGAAAGCTATCCCTGGCTACGACGAGATTGTTGTCCCTGGATCTGCTCTGCTTAACCACTACTACAACAAGGTCAAGAAATGCTAATTCTATGATAATGATTTGAAGAAATATGTAAAATAAGTAAAATAAAATAAAGATATTTGTCATATTTTGTTTCGTTGAAAAACAATCTTGTAAAATATTTCTTGTTGTGTCTAATTTGTGTATATATGCATTTATGTATGTATATATGTATGTACGTACGTGTATGCGCGTATGTAACTTATGTATGTATGTATTTATTAACACTACAATTGGGTATACACCCGGTGGCAGTGATATATAATACACAATAATTACAATTACATGAAATAAAATAAAATAAACCTAAATGAAATAATAGTACATTATGCAACGAGCCTATAATGAAGGTAATTAAGAAGTGAGTATGGATATTTATGAAACGAGCGCAAGCGAGTTTCATAATTCTTAATTACCATTATAGGCGAGTTTCATACGACTTTTTATGCTCGACCATATTTCTAACTTGATATTATTAATTTTATTTGAGCAATGTTCCGTATGTTGTGAGATGTGCGCAGACGCGAAAGTATTGATTTTTTCTGAGAAACAGATGTCCACATTGACCTTGCAAGGCCATAAGAACCTACAGAGATAACATTGAAATTAAATTAGACATTGAAAAACGAGATGACAAATTGAATTTATTTGAATATTATTTACAATTAACGCTAATTATTATAGTAACAGAACATAACCTTCTGCGACAGTATTGGATTTCCAGCCTCCGTGACTTTTCGCTAATTCTCTTTCGATTGCATATCCGAGAATAATAGATACTTGCAGTTTTATAACGGTAGAAAGCTGACCTGTCATTGGCTGAACAGTTGTAACCTGAGTCGTCATTGGCTGAAAGACCTGACCTTTAATGAGTAGGTGTACTTTAATGACATGCATTAAAGATCTGCTACCAGGTGTATAATTACTACATTTCGGCATGGTCGAGCATAAAATAAAATAAACGTAAATCTATAAATAGTAGATGCAATAAACCTAGGACTATAATTAAAAACTATTCTATAATAACGCATACGATAAGTAAAAGTAAATCTAACTTATAAGTACTTCTATTTCACCCAACTATTACCAATTTAAATAATTACATATCACCTTAATTAATTACATACCAACTTAATTACATATCATCTTAATTAATTACATATCACCTTAATTTATTTACATATCAACTAAATTACATGTCATCTTAATTAATTACATAATGTTGCTAATGTAGCATTTATGTATGTATGTATGTACGTATGTATGTAGGTATGTATGTAGCCTATTTATGTATGTAAAATTAAGGTACGCTTTGAAAATCAAGAACATATAACTGAAGAAATTAAAAATATAACGCCATTCAAAAGTCACTTCAAATTAGAAAGCGTTACATATAGACTAATTATTATATTTGAGGTAGGAGAAAAACAAAGTATAATAAGTCCGCCGTTCTCTTGTTCAACAAACACCGTCCTTTCTGGGACACCATGCACCGCATTTTGCAGACAGTGACGGAATAATTCCAATTTCTTACAAGATAGCACCTTTCAGTTGCTGTAGAGATGTTACATATGCCATGGAAATTCGTTCAAGATAACCCTACAACCAAAAATTGGCCAAATTTACTACATCCAGAAATTGTGGAGGCCATAGTGCCTACTAATGACACGATCGTCAAAGATCCGTTGTTTTACAAAAGTGCAGTTGTGAGCAGTGCGCCTTATTGCATGAAGATTGTGTTTTCAATATCGTGATAGCTCAGTCTAAGGTGTGACAAAGCTCTGAAGTATAGTGTAGGAGGGTTCCCTGTTTACTATAGCAGCCTCTATTTTTCCATCGCAGTGTTTCCAACTGAAGTGTATGAAAATTCGCCAAACATGAGTTCAGAAGTTGCTAAATCCATTATTACCAACAGATAAAGTTTTATTTTTGTCGCTAAAGAGTGCTGTAGAATGATTAAAAGATATCGTCGCCGAAAAACAACCAAAAGTCACCAGATTTAGCGAAAAAGTCGCTGAATTGGCAACACTAGTCCATTGTTGTATTTTGAAAGAAATATAAACCAATCATAAATTGTGAAATGAATCCTCATGAAGATCTCGTTGAATTAAAACATTAGTTGTTATTTTCAGGCCAAATTCTGCAATTACGTGAAGAAAATAAATATGCTTTGTCTGTTCAGAAAATTTTGTCAAGCCAATGATTAACTAAATCTCTGCACGCACAAATGAAGCAAAATTATTATATTGTAAATTTTATTAGTAACAACAATGTAATTTATTCGTCACAACAATAATTCCTTTCTACAATTCGCCTTAAACGTTCTCGTCAACAATTGGATTTTCACTCAACACAGTATTCGTTATAGCACTCCACCGACGACAATGACAATTTACTTGGACTATTACAAACAACAATGAACTGTTAATCTTAACTAATATTTACAAAGCACTATTTACAAATCAGAACTATCAGTTCTCAGTTCACAGTTCTTCTAGCTCAGTCACTCGAGTTCACCGTATCTCGAACCACAGACCTTCAGAGACAGTTCACTGTACTCGAACTCAGGTCCCTCCAACTGCGGTCCACTGCACTCGAACTCAGGTCCCTCCAACTGCGGTCCACTGCACTCGAACTCAGGCCTTCGGATGCTGATACAGTTGCGGACGCACACTCGAGTCGAACTCCGGTACACAACACTGGCTTGCTTGCTTGCTCTGGCTTACTCACTGACTGAATAACTGAAAAACTGCTGTCGTTCCTTCGCGTCCTTAATTTATAACCACAGCGACGTAGCCTCGGAAGTTCCACGCGTCTCTAGAGATGGCACTCCAGAAAAATCCAGAGCCCTCTCCTCTCTACCAGCACCAGATGCGCGCGCACTCTCTCTCCACTCTCTCGCCGCGTTCGCCCTTTCCCCTCTCCGCCGCGCGCCATCCCAAAGTGCTCCGCGCGATCTTCTCTCTTGCGGGACGCTGGTCGTGAGTTCGAATCTCACGTCGCTGTCACAATATTTTGAGCTCGTCACGTTTCTTGACTGCGGACACTGGTTTTAGTTTATATGAGTACAGACTATGATGTTTTTTAGAACTACTCAAACTGTGCTATTATAACTCATCTGAAGAAACCTGGACACCTGAGTAACGTTGCTAATACCATAATAATTATTATTTATACTTATTTCATTACTTATCTGAAGCATCTCCTCAGCAGCAGTGACAACATTGATTATCTTTGGTCTTACGGATTTATTTTTAACGCAACAACAAAGACCAGTTTCCTCAAACCTCCTGATTAAATACCCGTAATTCTTAGGAATATGGTTACAACAACTTTCATAATATGTTAAAATGGAAATATAATCAATATATACAAAGCGGGCCAAATAAACGGTAGATTTTAATTTTGTTGTTGGTAGTTCATGGATTATTTTAGTAGGCTTAGATTCATTTTCATTGTTTAGTCCGATTGTTGCAATTTATTAAACATGGAGCATTGGACTGGTGAGCAACGAAGATTTGTTGTGATGTTTGATATGGTCAATGCGGAAAAGCAGCTCGTAGGGAGTTTCGCCACCACTTTCAACTCCGTTGTCATAATCTTGAGCCCTCTTCACATGCCTTTAAAGCCTGGGTTCGCAATTTAGAAGAAACAGGCTCAGCACTAAAGTCTCTTCCAAAAAAATTATTGGACATATTTCTTTGGGGATGTCAATGATTGTGCGCAACTTTTAATGCAGCTCGTTATATAATAATGATTAAAAATTAAGTGGTCAATTGAGAAGAAAGAATTTTTGTATCAACAGATCGACTTGGTTTCAGCAAGACGGTGTAACAGCACATAGGCCTATTGCAGTCATCTCTATGACAGAAATGCGAAATTTGTTTGGGAATCATGTCCTATCGAGAAATGGAGACATTTCCTGGCCTGCAAGATCTCCCGATTTAAGTGAATGCGATTTATTTTATCTAAAAAGTAAGGTATACGCAAACAAACCGCAAAACATTGAACAAGTGAAGACAGCAATTCGTGAAGAAATTTCAAACATTATAATCTAAATGTTGCAAAATTTAATGAGAATCTTCAAAGAGCGATTACAAGAATGTAAGCACTTTGGTAAAGGGTACCTATTTGAAGAATGTCATTTTCAAAAAGTAGTGGTTACATGTAAATGGCATACTACATTCTATATTTTCATATAGGTCTAATAAAAGTAAATTTAATACAATATCTAAAGTTTCAATTCACTTTTTAAAAATTTCCCGTTTCTTTGGCTCATCCTGTATAATCAAACCCGTAGCTAATACTCTTAAATCGTTAAGTTTTCTAAATTTTTCAGACATTGGGAAAACTACTAGTGATTCGATAACAGCACTGGACCAATTTATTGTATCCCAACATTTGAATGACAGAAATATGGCTTGAAACTTCAAGCTTTTTGTAGTTATATTAATAAAATCAATAAATAGCCTTTAATAAACAAGATAGTAACTATAATTTAAAAAGCAACGAATAAAAACCTCATTGCATGCCAAACACAGTGATGTTCTTGTTTCTTTTCTACCGCAAATATTATAATATTTACTGGTATCATGTTTTAAAATTTGAAGTGACTTCAAAATTACCTTATATAAAGAAATCGCTGAAGATAGTGCACAATAAAAGAAAAAAAAAGTAAAATAAAGGAAAGTAATTAAGATAGAAAAATTTGAAAGAAACATTAGAGTGGTTCCTTAACTTACTGAAAATCGGTCGTAATTCAATGAATGTGAACGTGAAATATCAGATTATTGGGATGTGAAAGAATGACTAGAGATAATATCTAACTCTATTCCAAAATTCATTAATCTAAGAACACCCATTCTGGAGTAATTAATTTTTTCCTACACAAAACGTGATTTTTCAAAATTTTCATAACAGAAAAACTATTTATAATCTATATTTTGAAAGCTAGAGGGATTGGATTTGCGGTAAAAAAAGAACGTCATTTTCTACGGGCATTTGGTCCCTGTATAAATATCACAGGGATTATCATAAACATAAGGACAGGAGTGAAACATCTTTTTTGGAGAGATGTCCTTAAAGTTTTGGTAGAATATATTCGTGGAGAGGCTTTCTGTGGTCACTGATCGGTTTATAACCTCTGTACCTACTATTATAACTCTTTATTTGTTGTAACTATTTGTTGACAAACCAAACACACTAGTACAATTACAGGTCGATTAGGTAATATGAAGCAATATAAATTAGTTCATTCTGATGAAAACTCTATTTTCACAATCGACCTTTCTTCTCTTAGAGAACATAACATATTACAAAATAATTAAGGGTCACAAGTTCCAGGCTTAAATTATTACCGCACTAAGATGAAAAGTCCTTACAAACAAGTAACAAATGTTATCATGTACAAAACATCTGCGTTTCGATAACAGCTGTAGGTGGAGGTCATGGGCGCGCATTTGTACAGTCACTGTAATAATTTGCATGACTCAGAGTGAACACAGCAAGAATTTATGAAATTTAGAAATCTTCTCGCCATTCGTGACCTGCCACAAGGGACGGAGAGTGCTTAAGCATATAAATGTTTACAAGTTCACTGAACCATTTATTTTGTTTTGACAATGAAACAGTATTAGTTTTCAGTTATTATTTGACCTGTAAGGAAGGACAGGCTCCCCAGTTCGCCATATGATAACCCCTGAACTATATCCTTTCGATTGTAATTTAATCTTATGAAAGAAAACCAGAGTTGTCATGGAGATAGAACATACTTTCTCATTAAATGTTTCACGAGTTTCTCAACAAATTAGCTCTTTCATCATCCTATGTGGATGGAAGTGAAATAATCCTGCAGATTCAAAGGGACGATAGGGAACACTTAAATGAATAAGAAACCTATATGACGTTTTGTCATTAAATGCACGGTTAATTAGAAAATTAAGTTAGACGTTTCGGCAGTTCTCTTTCTTCTCATAATACAGAAGATGTAACAGGTCAACGAACTCAGGTCTGTCTCCCTACGCGAACCTCCCTTTCTGACTACAACGTTGCAATCTGGTTGCTATAAATTAGGGAGTTTTAAAATAAATTTACATGAAAACAGTTCAAGCTATTGAAATACGCCAGAGGGATAAATTATTCTTTATTAAATTTTCTATTGACATGGACTAAAATCACGATCCTACTCTCGCAATAGTGACCGAATTCTTTTTTGTTACATACAACATGAGCTATTCGCTCTGATAATCTGCAGGGTTTTTTCACTTCCACCCTGTATATTTAAATCAGAAAATGAACTTTCTTTCCCTGAACTGCACACAGAAAGTTCATGCAATCTCGAGAAAATGAGAGGTTAAGGCTCCTACAGCAATGGGACGATTAGGCCTGTCATGGGGCTGACTTTACCTCTACTCTACGTAAAACATACCAACGCAATCGGATATCTCATTTGTGCGAGATCGTGCGTATTTGCTTGTTTTCCGCACAGAACCAATACGCGGTAAGTGTGAAATACCACATTCAGTATTCCCAACGTAACACACGTAACAATTTCCCTCTTCTTACCGCTTAAGCGCCACATTCATTTTACTGCTTTAGGCTTTTAACATATTATTTTTAGAGACGTTTAACATAGTAATAATTATAAATTGGAAACTTACCACTGCAATTTCACCTAAATTGTAATGTTAATTATTGTTTTTAAATATCTGCAAAAATTAAGTAAAGTCTACTACTCCACGAAACTTATTGCATTCCTGATACAAGTAACATTAAGGAAGCCGTGAAAAAATCAACAAGATTCCAGATGCCGATGTTATTACTGCAATATGTTATATAAATAATATTGTTAAAATATTAAAATGAAAAATAAATCATTACATAACCTTACCGTTTGTTTTAAGTTCGCATTTGTAGAATGGGGAAAAAAAAGACAGACGTATATCACGGCCTGCTGGAGTATAGTAAACACAGAAAACATTTTATAGCAACAATGTTGAAGTAAGATATTTTGGTGTTCCGAAGTTGGCGTCATTAAACAGAAACTAACATGGAGATTTCATTGCAACTAATTAGAAATTCGTCTTTCAGGTATGTAATAAACGATCTTCGCACAAAATAATGTACGATACACGAGCGGTATGTTTGTTTTCATGTTCTTGGAAATTAAAAAAGCTCAACTACGTTTCGCTTTTTCAATCTTTTCCTCGACCATGAAAACGTCAACATACCGCTCTTGTAACGTATATTACTATTACAGACAATCGGCATTTAATGGCAGTAGAAATGTCAGTCCTATGTGCCCGCCGCCTTTATTCCCAAGGAAATGTCCCTAGTACTCATTTATGCTAGCGGCTGAGTAGACTCCAGGGCCATTTTGCGGCTGGAAGGATTGAACAGCTTTTCGTATATTTCAACATGAAACGTTTATATTGTATGAGCTTCATATTATTCGGTTAATTGTTTTACATTTTCTGTTACTACGGTGATGTTGTTCACTATAGTAGGCCTTGGAATATTATTTGTGATGTACTTACAACAAATAGTTTCGAATCCGGCCAGCCGTGATAAAACATAAGAGGGAAACGAATGTGACATAATGAATTCATTATTATTCATATAGAAATAAGGGTGTTGAATAAACGCAGAGATATGAAGTCGGAAATAGTTAATTTAAGATAGTCTAACTCTAAACCACTTAGCTATTGTATTGTATTGTATTTGTTTACATTCCATGGTATTCGTACATCACTTCACAGCTAGAATATGGAACATGTCAAAAAAAATCTTAATAGTACTACAAAGTCTAATTATAGTCATAGTCTAGATGAAATATATACAGAAGAGTTTTACAATATATTAGTACAACACAAGGGCTTAGTATCGATACTTAATAAAAGACAGAAATATTCATGCAGCGTTGTTGAGTGCCATAAATTCACCTAAAGAATAGAACATGTGAGAAATTAGATACTTCTTTAATTTGGCCCTAAATAATCTTATGTTTTGAGTTTGATTTTTATATCCATAGGAGGCTATTAATTTTTTTTCTTTAATATATGGAACCCAGTCTGGATACAAATTTTTCTCATTGTCAGTGGTATTTATTCTTTCTACATATAGGTCCTACTCGTTTATTTTATGAAACCTCCTATGTGACAGCACAGAGCATATTTTTCAGGAGGAAGGAAAGAGTAATTAAATAACAATATGCCTACATAATAATATTAGATAATTCGATTGAAAACGTTGGTAAATATGATGGACATCGATGACATCATCAAACGTCTATTGATATTTAATTACGGTAGATACTTCTTCCTTCTGAAAAATTACGCTCTGTACTGTCACAGAAGAGGTTTCATAAAATCAACGACGATATATATGTATTTCATTTAACTAAAAATCATAGGACCAAATGGGTGATTGGGTTGGGTTGGGTTGGGTTGTTGATTGGTTTCTAATATGGAATAGCGTCTATAAATATAGCCATTAGCGATCTACATAGATAATTCGAAAATTAGTGGCAACACTCATAATATTCAACTCCTCTAGCTGTAACTAATGTAAGCTTTCAGTACCGGTATGAGATGGAGTGATACCTGATATTGTTGTCTGTAAGTTACAAGATAAAAATCTCATTTATATTCCATGTTCAATGATTGTAATAATAATACTGTTATCTGCAACACCCCAAGGAAAAGTTTAGCTTCACGTGGTCAGAAGCAACTGGGATATTTTAGAGCATGGGTGTCGAAACGCATATAGAACCAGGAAATATTGCACGTCAAGCATGCTCTGCTAAGGTCAATAATTTTTCATATAAAATAGGAAAAACGACCTTAAATAATATGCGCTGCGGGTTGCTTACGCCAGGGGTTACCCCGTACGAGTTACAATTGGACATTTACGTTTTAGAGCATCTTCTTCCGTATTTTCCGGATGAGTCCCTGCTACTAAGACCTTTTTTACAAGATGAAAGAACCACTGAGCGGGATACGCTTAAGAAATAAACAGGCATTATAACAGCTTTAGAGCAGTCAATTACAAGGTTAGAGGAGAGTCGTGATGTGGATGGCATCCGTCACTTTGCAGAAGTGTGGCGACGAATGCATGATATTGGAGAAGATTACTTTTAAGAACTGTGCATTGCTATTCATTTTCGAACGACTCTTGTACCATTCCAATATATACATTTTTTCTGCTGTGAGGACTCTGCAGAATACAAGAAGAAAAATGTTGAAAGTAGTTTTGGGTAAATCCTATCTACATTTGTTTGAGTTTTATAAAATATAAGTGCATTACCTTCTTAATAAAAGTTCTAGTTTATGTGCCAACTCAGAGTTGAGTTCACTTGTACCTGTAGATAACGAATATCAACAAAATCCGTTCTAGTAGAGAAAAAGTCGTTACACAAATAAAGATAAGACAGAACGTTATATTCAGACATTCCTTATTCTGAGACAGTGAAATTCTGTTGATATTCCGAATTAATTTTTTTGCAGTGTCACTACAGATCATATACACAACCTTGAAATATATGTTGAAGGAGAACGATTATCTGTCCTTTTGTGAAAAGTTTACGTAACTCATCAGAAAGATGTGTGCGAAACTGGTGGGGGCACGCAAACGAAATGTATTTACTAGACTGTACTAGAATAGATAAATATGTAGACGTAAAATATGCTCCATCATCACACTGATCGAGGTAGGTTATTTTCCATCAAACCATGATGATACAATTCCACAGGTCACGGTGTAAAAAAAACGCTCAACATGTAGCAGGGATGTTGTCTCTGAAAGTATTGTAATTTGAAAGGAACATCGGATAAAGAGCTGCAATTAACATTATCATCTTATGATCTCCAAATACCTTCTATAGTATACAGAACACACTACAAAAACATCTTAACACACTAACAAGACACAAATAAATACAATTTAAGAGGTGTAAACAAACTATCATGCAATAGTTGCAACGACTTCTACATTGGACAGACTGGAAGATAATTTCAAATACGTTACAAGAAACATATCATAGACATAACCAAACTACAAACCAATTCAACCTATGCGGAACACATCATAAACTCCAATCACAACTACACCAACATAAACATTGACATGAAAATATTACACATCCAGCCAAAAAAAAAAAAACTAGGAACTTGACACTCAATATGAAATTTATAAACATACAAAAACACACCATCAGCAAATCCTGAACACTAAACTCAATTTGAAAACACACACCCTTTTCGACACAATCATGAACACATCCCGCCACAACAGGAAACCAGAAGATATAGCGGGACCTTCCCTAGGCTTCGGACAGTGAAGAATATCACTTCGAAACTAGTCACCCAGGTAATTTAATAATGTTAATACAGTAAAGAAGTTATAAAGTTAATCAGTGATTAAGTTTAAATATTAAACCTATAATTGGGAGTCTGTCTAGACCATACCTGCACAAACAGCGCTCAACGAGCGCGCGCGCGCTCCTTCGGAGCGGGAGAGCTTTGTTTACCGCTAGCAGAAATGGAAAGGAAGATACGTCAGAATGACATAGACTTGCTATACGTAGAGGAGAGTGAAACGGCCACTCAGTTATCTAGTGGAGTGCAGTGTGTAGGCGTATTCTCAATACTGTTTCACGTTGCTTACCTACTGCTACAGTACAGTATGGAGTAATCTAAAAGACGGAACGTAACATTTAACATTTAACATTTAACGATTTACAGCTCGAACTTATTGATCTTCAATGTGACTTAAGGGCTAAAGATCGTTTGAGTAATACTACTAGCCTGGTTGAGTTTTACAAGACTAAACATTAGCAATAATATCCACGACTACACAGGCTGGCTGTGAAAATGATTGCTATGTTTGAGTCAACATTTATATTTGTGAGCAACTGTTTTTTACAATCAACTGCAATAAAGGCAGACATCGAACATCTGTAACTGATGTTTCATTACGATCAGTAGGCTACTGTTCCTTTCAGCTGCCAACAGCATATAAACCCCGTTTTTATGTACTGATAAATAAAAATATAACAAAATGATATTGTACATTTAAGTAGCTATAGAATTTCTATTATTTCTGTAAAATAAATATTTCTTTGTTAATTAATACTAGTCCAAGATAGTTTTGCAAACACTGAACGGGAATTCATTTCATAAACACTCGTAATAGTACTTCTTTTTGTGTATATTCTGTACGAGATCACCCCTTCTTCCAGTCCACCCTTATACAGAGCGCAGCTAATATCTGCATTCCGCTCATGAGCTGTGAGCCGGCTCGGAGAGCGCAAACCTTGTGCAGGCCTGGTCTAGACGTTATCGCAATGTTGTGCAAGACGTGCCCTCTCTCTCTTGGATATAACTGTTGTTTCAGCACTTTGCGTACCGTACATAGAAAACATCCCGCCAGTTCCAAAGGCCACGCACCAGTCGCATACGCGTATTGCTGGCATTCGCGTCTAGACTCTCAGAGGAAACACCAGTCTGTTGGTTCCTTCAATACAGCACGCACCATGCCTATCCTTCTCTACAACATGGAAGATAGCCCACCTTGCCTTATGGTAAGGTTGTTGGCCAAAACCCTGGGAGTGAAGCTGGAAATTAAAAACTTCAACTATGAGAAGGGGGAGCACAAGGCACCAGAATTTGTGGAGGTAGGCCTAAGTATCTTAGTTTACTCTTTTTAATCCCTGAAAGAATTTTGTCTTATTCATTTGCATGTCTTGATATAAATATGTCATTAATTTTTTAATTACTAGGTAGCAAATGATAGATCTATATCCAATATTTGGTATTATAAATTATTTTTCGTACCTTATTTCACTAAGAGCCGATTTCACTAACCTTATTTAACTTTAATTGTTATTTAAAGCCTTTTTAATTGATCCTTAAAGGGACAATGCATTTCATCAACACAAATTGGGCTTTAAGATCTCATTAAACTACATTTAAGTTAATTGATCAATATTTGATCATTTAATTGTCGGTCTACTTTTGAGACAGCCTGTATACTAGTTGTCTCAAGAGTTATTTTCTACAAATATTTTACTCGTTTACTTTTAGACTGCTAGCCAACGGACGATTTGTTTCCTATATGCTGTTAGTATTATTCTGAAACATATTAAAAAACAAGTAACTGCACAATTGCGCTTATTCTTTGCAGCTTTTCATTAGAAATGTGCCACGACATAGCCGCAATTCGAACGATTCGACGTTTCTTTTGGGAAAAAGGCATGAGTACAAAATCAGCAAATGATAAAATATGTGAAGTGAAAGGTGAAGGGCTGGTCAGTAGTAGGTTGGCATCAAACTTGTTAAACAATTCAATGACGGAGTCTTAACCCTTGAAGATCCGTTCGCGAGAATGAGGCTAATATCTATTAAATTATCTATAATTTTTCCTTGGAGCGAACACATCCAGGAAGAGGCTTTTTATACGTAGGCCTATTACAAATCTTGTTTACGATGGTAAATTGGTCACAACGGATACAATGCAACAGTAAAGGTCCATTCACAATGAAAATTAAACATAACCGTAACATAAACACAGAAGTTTGCGCCCAGGCTACCAAATGGGATCATTCACAATGATTCACATAAGCATTGACATAAACATTACCGTAAGACGTTAACATGAAAGTTTGCAAACTCCAGATTTTTATGCTTATGCTTACGTGATTTTCAAACAGAACACAATCGTGGAGCGCTGAAGTATTCGACAGAATATGAGGAAATGGCGTCATTGTTATGTTTCCATGGTTACCAAGTATGTTTGCGGTTATGTTTATGTTCCCATCGTGAATGATGGTATGACTTCTTGATTTTACCGTAACGTTTATATTCTTAAGTTAACGCTTACGTTATGTTTAATTTTCATTGTGAATGAGCCTTAACTTCTCTTTTTTTTACAGATTAATCCCTTGCATACAGTTCCAACTATAAACGATAATGGATTCATTGTTAATGAGAGGTAAGTTTTCATTTTAAACTGAAGAATTACATTAGGATCACATACATCATTAATAGGTACTCTTTAATATTCCCACTACTCTGAAATACAGTATTTCATCTGGTAAATGAAGTTTGCCTTATTACGGCGGCAGAGTTACATCATATTCTCAAAACATAAGCAGAAAATTTATGAAAAAAATATTCAGGCAGTTATAATATTACAGAAGAAAGAAAGAAATATCTTTGAGTTCAGATATTAACTTTCCATGTATTTCTAAGTAATGAGTACGTACATACATACATAATCCTCATGAAATATGACTCGGATATCCCAGACAAACACTTCAGTTCAAATAACTTCGTTACAATTACATAATGCATCTTCAGACACAGCTGTCTTGCATGTAATTTACGATAGTGTTTACAACATTAAAATGAAACTTGTATTATTTCCTGAATTGAAATTCTAGTGGGTTGTCAAGTTTTCCATCACACTCCTCAATTATTTCTTTATTTCTTAATATTCAGCCTATTAGAACATCAGAAATACACTCTGATCCGTTTGGGTATGGATAATATTAATTTATTATTATAAAGCTATTATGATAGTACGAAAAATTTCTTGCTGGTTATAATATGATTAAAAATGGGAGTTTCCATATACGACAATCAACAATGCATAATCTGAAAGGACAAATGAAAATCGTAGATGATTAAAATGGCTACTACAAATCAACAGTGGGCACAATGTGTTATTTGGTATGCTGCATTTGAGAGTGTCAAAAGAGTTCAAAGGGAATTTGTATTTATTTTAGTTGGTTATTTAACGATGCTGTATCAACTACAATATTATTTAGCGTCGATGAGAATGGTGATAGCGAGATGGTATTTGGCGAGATGAGGCCAGGATTCGTCATAGATTACCTGGCATTCACCTTACGGTTGGGGAAAACCTCGTAAAACCCAACCAGGTAATCAGCCCAAGCAGGGCTCGAACCCGCGCCCGAGCGCAACTTAAGACCGGCAGGCAAGCTCCTTAACCGACTGAGTCACGCCGGTGGCTTCAAAGGGAATTTCGACTTGAGTATGGTGTGCGTAATGTATCTAAATAGGATTCCATAATGTTGTGGTATAGAACATTTGTAGAAACAGGTTAAAAAAACGTGCAGGAGATCGCAGACGAAACCCAGTACGAGAAGCAGCTATCTCTTGGCTTGGTCCCCAAATTCCCCAGATCTAACCCCTCCTGACTTCTTCGTGTATGGTTTTGTTAAAGACATTGTCTATTCACAGAAACCCAGAAACATTGATGATCTGAGAGTAAAAATTACTAAAGCTTTTCAACAAATTACTCCTCTTATGTTACAACGGACATGGGCTGAATTGCATCACAGTTATGAGGTGTGCAGGGTGAGCAATGGGGGTCATGTTGAGCTCTGAGAAATCTCCCATCTTTCAGTATTGTATGCACAAAGTTTCAACAAATAAAGTTCAGTAGTAAATGTTTTACAGTGTTTTTATTTTATCCGTACCCAAACTGATCACTCTGTATTTCGAATTAAATCTATGCTCATTAACTATATGCTCCCAAAAAGAAGATGCGCAAGTGCAGATACGACTTTGTTAATCATTTTATTTAAATCGAAATGTCTGTATTTTTCAGTCGCGCAATTCTGGGATATTTGGTGGACAAATACGCAAAGGATGATTCCCTGTACCCCAAGGATCCCGTAAAACGCACGATCATCAACCAGAGGCTCTACTTCGACATCGGCACGCTATACCAACCGTTCCTTGACTACTACGTAAGTACTAAATCAATTCACAACTATTCTCAAGTTTTAAGTTTTGCTGATAATCTCCGGTGAATGATTCTATGAAAGAACAAGGATATTACTAATGGACTCATGTCGAAACTTCCTCTGAAAATGAACACATTGCTAGATATTCACAGCAAGTAGACAAATACAAAGAAATTATCTGCCCATACTGTAGTAATATGCCGAAATTAAACTGCAATTAAGGATACTCGAAAAAGTGCGTAGTCACCACGGCGAGGAGATAGCTTTCACTTCACCTGAAGAAGACCTTGAATGTAAGACTTTATCTCGCACTCACTGAGAATCATATCTCAACTACTATCTAGGAACTCGCTGTTTTTTTTTTTTTTTCAATATAACATTCCAAATAGGTTTTCACACACTTAGAGCGTATTCCGAATCCCAGCGTTGAGCAATCTGATGGCATCACGGTGTTCCGAATTTCACCGATGGCGACACGGATGCTCCACCGGTGTCGCACCGGTGCCATCAGCTTGCAGAGGTGGTGGCAGTCTCCATCAGCCGCCAACAGTGAATCTGATAGGTTCTTGTACAGGGCGGGAATTAGCAGACGAATGACATCGTGCACTGTTGTGTCATGGCGGTGTGTTCTGCTGTATTGTTTGTAATGAGCACAATGTAAGAACAATATGTTAATGGCTTATGAGCGAACATGTCAACGGACCAGTTATTACTACCGGTTCAAGAAATAAATTGTTTATGCTCTCTTTTCTTTGAACGAGATGGCAGTACGGACATTTCGCAAAATTTTGCTAGCGTAGCACAGACAAGAACTTATACAGTCGCCATGACAGCCATCGATCATTCCCGTAATTTTGTTCCTATTTCGCTGCAGCGTGACGTCATTGTTGTCCACCGGTCCGGTGAGATTCGGAATACGCTGTTACAGTTAGCATAGCCAGGTATTTATTTTATAATGTGTGAACAAAAAGTATTGCACCCGCGCACTCGGTTTGTTCGTCGACGACAGCTCAGATCGATGGTGTCGGTGAGCGGTGTCGTGAAGTCCACAGTACAGTATAAGTTAAACCTACCTAAGAGAGTTACTGTCGTAAGTTATTACTAATATACACTTAAAAAGTAGAAGTGATTTACTAACACTTATCACGAAAAGAAATGTTGGAACTGCCTGCCTCCATTTACCATATATTTCTGGCATCCGCTTAATAAATTAACCATTACACAACATAGTTCCCTCTGAGAAGTATTGATTAACATATTCACACACGTGGAACCATGCTTCGCCCGAAAAAGAAATTAAAAAGACAACGTGTACAAGACAAATCGTCTACACCTGTGGAGTAACGGTTAGCGCGTCTGGTTGCGAAACCAGGTGGCCCAGGTTCGAATCCCGGTCGGGGCAAGTTACCTAGTTGAGGTTTTATGCGTGTTTTTTCCTCAACCCAATAAGAGCAAATGCTGAGTAACTATCGATGCTGGACCCCGGACCCTTTTCACCGGCATTATCACCTTCACTTCTTTCAGACGCTAAATAACCTGAGATGTTGATACAGCGTTGTAAAATAACCCACTAAAAAATTAAGAGAGAGAGAAAGTATAATTTCTTTGTCCAGGGAAAATACTCGTCTTTATTCGCTGATTAAACATATTACTCATATTTTGAAACATCTACTAAGCTAGCCAAAGTCTTTGGGCTAGGCCAGGAATAATTATTCGGAATACAATGTATAGCTATCTTTACTGATTTTCTCTTGTTTCTTCTTCGAGGCTTGAGACGACACGGTCATTAATGCTGGAACAGTTTTCTTGTCTGTATTCTAGGTAGAGTTTAGCTTTATCTCTTGATTTTAGGATAAACTCTAGAATAATTTCGAGGGAAAAATTGTTCCGGGGCCGGGTATCGAACCCGGGACCTTTGGTTAAACGTACCAACGCTCTCCCACTGAGCTACCCGGGAACTCTACCCGACACCGATCCAATTTTTCCCTCTATATCCACAGACCTCAAAGTGGGCTGACAACCGTCAAGCAACCAACATTTGAGTGCACACTAACTCTGTGTGACTTTTTAAATTGTGATTTTCTGTTACGTACAGTGACGTGTATTATGCAAATTAAGCTTTCAGGAATAACTCCCTGTAAAGTTAATTTGAATAATTTCGAGGGAAAAATTGTTCCGGGGCCGGGTATCGAACCCGGGACCTTTGGTTAAACGTACCAACGCTCTCCCACTGAGCTACCCGGGAACTCTACCCGACACCGATCCAATTTTCGGGTAGAGTTCCCGGGTAGCTCAGAGGGGGAGCGTTGGTACGTTTAACCAAAGGTCCCGGGTTCGATACCCGGCCCCGGAACAATTTTTTCCTTAAAATTATTCAAATTAACTTTACAGGGAGTTATTCCTGAAAGCTTAATTTGCAGGATAAACTCTATTTCCTAAAACCGTTTATAAATATTATAAATTCAATTGATATCCCTAATTTCTTTATAAAATTATAAATTCATGTTTCTACTCAAATCAAAAGTATCACAATTCAAAGCAATCTGACATTACTCCTTTAATATATAGCGAAATGACAAAATCGTTCTATTCCTACGATGATAAAAATGATTTTACTTGAAGTATCCATTACTGCAATAAAAGATGCTGCTTTCTTGGGTAACTGAAGAGGAAACGTATACAAAATTGATTGTAGAATTATTAAAATACGAACATAAAGTAATTATATTTAAATTTGCATTTTCATGCACAATAATAATTCTATAAAATTTCAAGCAATTCATGATTCCCACAGAATTTAACACTTGCATACAGTAATATATTATGTTTCTACCTCTCTTTTAATATGTGTGATTTGTTTGGCAAGTCATCTATAAAATCTTCCTTCCCTGTACTTAAAAAATATTAAATATGATTGCCAACAGTCGTAAGTAAGATGGCGTAATCAGAAGAAGACGTTTTAACAATGAATAAGAGTTCGTTATTCATTCATTCATTCGTAATTTTCTTCCCAAGGGGAAGCCTTTCATCACAAACCCAGCATTCTTCAATCTTCCCTATTTTCCACCTCCCTCTTAGTCTCCGCAAACATCCATATACTTTAATGTTGTCTATCATCCGACATCATCTTCTGCCCCGAATTTTTTTTCCTTTATCTCTCCCTGATCAGTTTCAGCATTATTCTTTCTTCACCACTCTTTCTAGCACAGCTTCATTTGTTATTCTGTTTGTCCATTTCACACGATCCATTCTTCTCCATATCCACATTTGAAATGCAAGAGTTCGTTATATGAACGAATTTTCTCTTCTGTTAGCGAACTGTGTGCCTGATAAATTACAATTTGATCATTGCCCTTTGCTGTGACAGTCTTGGTAACTTACCATGCTACAAACGTCTTTCGTTTTCAAATTAAATTATATTAATTCATTTTGTGTTATGTCACTGTTTTAGATTCCAATATTCGTATGCATTAATTACGAGTAATTGCTTCTGTAACCTGTATGTGATTTCGTATTTCAGTGTCAAGTTCTTGAAAACGGGACGCTTGGTCATCCCTCGAAGTTAGCCAGATTGGAAGAGGCCTTCCAGGTCCTGGACAAATATCTGAACGGACAGCAATGGGTTGCAGGCAATTCTCTGTCTATTGCAGACTACTCCATCGTGTCGTCAGTGGCATCCATTGAGGTAAGTCCTTACGTCGAATAGACCTACAGAGTGTCCCAATTATCTTGTGCACCAATTATAACTTTTCTGTTTGGATAGGTATTGGAATTTTTGTTTTTGAGAGTTATGTTAGACGAGGGGCTAACATGAGTGTAGAGATTTGGTGCATGTAACTACATTACGGTACAAGATACACGTGACGTCATCAATTTTTCAAATAGCACTACATACTTTAATCATGTTACATTGATTACACACATTAAGAAGAGTTCAAAAATGTATCACAATGTCACCTTCCCAATCAATAACAAAATGCAAAATGAATGCCATCAGAATGTGCCGACTGTTGTGGTGCCCCATTCATCTTGAGCATTAACTTACACAAAACGAAAAACGACTGACGTCCGTACACGTCGTATGTTGTGTGTTTGCTGCATTAACATGTAAACAAACCACAACAACTGTCGACGTCACAATCCACGTACAGTGGCCTGCACGTTCTCCGGCCCTGTCGCCACTCGATTTCTTTCTGTGGGGAACTGTAAAGGACAGTGTGTACCAGAATATTCTGACAACACCAGACGACATGCAGCAACGCATTCGACAGGCTTGTATGTCCATTCAGCCAGCAACATGCCGGGCAGTCATACGGTCTTTCGGGGAACGCCTTCGAATGTGCATTAATGTGAATGGTCAGCATTTGGAACATCTTCTGTGACTCTCAAAGCTTAACATTATCACATTGGAAGTACGTTTTTGTTTCGTTTTGTTGTTGCTATCGCGCCACGAATTATTATTATTATTATTATTATTATTATTATTATTATTATTATTATTATTATTATTATGTACGGATTTGTATTCAATTTCTTATATTCTTATTAATTTTTTTATGTTTGCATTTTGCCCTGATTTCATTAGCTTATTTCACATCTTGCAACACTTACAAATGTAGCTAATTTGTAATCTGATTTTTGTTTGTATTTTATTATCAATACACAGTTTATTATTTTTTTTATTTTTCTTTTGGACCTTATACTTTCTTTACCGCAAGAAGCCATTACCTTTCAAATTTCATTGGATATTACGAGTTTCTTTAACAAAATATAATTATATATTTTCTTTCAGTGCGTTGGCTTCGACGTCGGAAGGTATCCGAATGTCACAAAGTGGTACCAGAAAGCTCAGAAGACAATCCCTGGCTACGGCGAGATTGTCGGTCATGGCTGTGCTTTGCTTGCTCAGTTTTATAAGAAGTGTAAGAAGTAATTTTCACATAAAATTTTTGTACCTATATTGCACTAAATAAAACTATAATTTTGCAAAATGTAACAGTACATATTTTCTCTATATCGTTGGTTTACAAGCAAAACACAATAATTCAAAAATATAACTTCTGAGAAAAAGGCGTACGCTATATATTGTACATAACGTATGTGTATAAACTTACATTTGTAAAATAAAATACACATAAAGAGAAACAACTTGCTCAAAATAATATTTTGAGGATTCAGTTTTGTCAAGAACATTCAACGCTTTTTTCTCAGAAGTAATATTTTTGTGTTTTGCTTGTAAACCGACGATATGTTGTCGACATCAAAAGTATTACTTTGTGTAAATACATTTTAATTTTAACATTTCGACAAATGCTATACATATAATATTGTTATAAGTATATTATAATTTTCGTGACGCGTAAGTTACGCTCAAGAAGCGTAAAATTCGTAGGAAACATAAAATACTTGTAGAATTAGAAAACTTAAAACCAAAACAAATCTGGCTGTTGAGATGAGATGATACGTTCGACAAAAATTAAGAGTTTTTGAAAAAAAAAAAACATGCTTTTCGATGTTTTATATGATCTTATTGGAACAACTGCCATGTTCACGTCACAATTCAGTATCACGTAGGAATTTATGTTATCTTTTTTGGAGAAGTCATAATAAAGTATCTCCTTTCCTTTGATATTCATGCAGTGACTATTAGCTGGTGCCTCACATTTACACAGGCATAACACAGGTGTCCTATACTTCCACTTAAATTCACGAGTACTTACTTACAAATGGCTTTTAAGGAACCCGCAGGTTCACTGCCACCCTCACATAAGCCCGCCATCGGTCCCTATCCTGTGCAAGATTAATCCAGTCTCTACCATCATATCCCAGCTCTCTCAAATCCATTTTAATATTATCCTCCCATATACGTCTCGGCCTCCCCAAAGGTCTTTTTCCTTGCGGCCTTCCAACTGACACACTATATGCAACCTTTACCCTATATCATATTGAAATAAAACTCGTCATAAAAAGTTTCTAAATAATAATTTTTATAACCAAATGTTTCACGAAGTGCTTATAACATCTGTAATAACGTAATTATCCTTCAGGAGCATGGACATTAAATCATACACGCGTGGAGATGTACTAGTTTTACTCAAAATAAAAATTCTCTGGTGCATTTTTGGAGCGTATGGGATGGAAATAATGAAGGCAAAGATGTAAGTGGTAGCTTTACAGTCTATATAATAAACCATATACAGAGTGGTTCTGTGACTTTCTTAGAAACTTTTAGGGATGATGGAGGAGATCATTATAAACGACTTTCGTATACGAACTAATCTCAAGATCTGTACTAAAATCCTTATGCGGTTAAAACATGAAGGTGTGGGAGTAGAGGACAAGGAATGTTTTTATAACAAGGTGGACAGGCCTTTTCCTGCAGAGCGAACATCGGCGAATATCGAACTTCACCATACTCGACAAACTTGAACCGAACATACAGCCTGTAATGAACGACGCAAGTATCTAGCATAATTTAAGCGAGTCAGTAATTTATGGACGAGTTTCAAAGTCATAAAAAACACGGTACCTATTGAAATTCAGCAATAAATACTCAATTCCGAAAATGAAATTAGAAGTCCGATAAGGCTGCAATATGTCGTCGATATAACCTACAAAATATGTATGATACTGAGGTATTTGCATAGGATTTTTTTCCATTACTTCGAATTCCTCCAAAATTCTCATTTCTATTAGCTCAAATAGTGGCGAAGCTTCAGGGTAGGCAGGGTAAGCTGAGCTTTCCCAAACATTTTCGAAGAAGGGACAAGATCAATTTAGAATTTAGTTAATTAAAAACTGGAGCGTTTCCGCGTTTCTTTTACTTTTTAGCGACGTAAAACACGGCCTGGATCATTATTCCTTCAGCCCAGCTTACCCAAAAGTTTTGCCACGCTTCGCTACTGATTTATTTGCTCAATATCTCCCAGTAATGAACTCATAGTTTTTTGTTATCATTCATAACTAGAAAACTCAACATAATTACTAACAACATTGTTCCAAACTTTCGTCTCATTACATAGCACAGAATGAGCCGGGATTCGAAAAGGTGTGACTTTCCTCTTGGAGCACATCGTTAGAGAACAGGGTTGCCACACGTCCTGGATTTATCAGAATTGTTTTGGATTTTAATGGTCTGTCCTGTGTCCTGGATTGAGTTATATTTTTGTCCCGGAATGTAAAAAAAAAAAAATGGAAAAATAAATGTTTTTTCTTATTTCTATAAAATTATTTTTAAAATTCCTTATTAATGTTTTCAAGATGTTGTCCAACCTATGTTCAACGTTGTCGTCAACGTCATCTGGCGTCTCCTATGGGTTGTATTAAAATAAAAATGATAACGATATAGTATGTGTTCGGTATTAGTATCTTTATTTTTCCCCCCTTTGGAAGTTGAATATTGTATCATGCATTTTTTTTTTTTTGTATTATAGGTCAGGTTGTAATACGACATTATTTTTCCAGACTTTATAAAAAATTCAAAGGAAATTTCATAATCTAGGAAAAATGTAACAAACTTAAACATTTAAGCCATATATAAATAGTTGAAATACATGAAAAGAATAAAATCAGTTGTATTGCAAATTGAATTAATTTAGGAATAAAAATATGTATATGATTTTCACGTGTTAACTTCAACTTAACAAGTAAAAGTCATATACATATTTTTTTCCTAAGTGATACAGTGTTAAAAGTTGTGTAATCAAGAAGTATATTGAATTAATTCAAAATGTGTAGTCACGTTAGGATACACAGTATAATCACCATGATCACCCATAGAGACGCCGTATTATTCAATTGTCTCCCCCTCTCGCTCAGTATCTGTAATAGGATGACTGCGAAGTTTCTCAAGGCCAGACTAAGCTGTCATTCGCGCCCAGACGCTGAGAGAGAAAACAAGTGACTAGTGTTGCCCGGATACTAACACAACATGCCTATCCTCTTGTACAACATGATGGGAAGCCCGCCTTGCCATGGCGTAAGGCTGCTGGCTAATACACTCGGAGTCCAGCTGGAAATCAAAGAACTGAACTACGAAAAGGGGGAACACAAGACACCTGAATTCTTGGAGGTATGTCGAAAATGGATCCATTTCTCATCTTTTAAAAAACACTATTTTCTTGTTCCTCTTCTAATAGCATAGTATGATAGTTGTTTTTCTTCAATCATTTTCGTTTTTGAAGTAAAGGAGGTCTGGTTGCATTTCCATTTTTCTCGGATTCCTCCTCTCTCATAATAGAACCTTACCCATCACGTCAAAGTAACTATGAAAATTTGTACAACAGAATGGACCCACGAATGTTAATCCGCCTATGGAAATGTGATACAAAAAAGAATCAGTCTCCCGACGATGGCACAATGTCATACATTTTTCATTCTACGTGTTACATGTTTCGCAATAATTCAGTTATTTCGTTATCTTATGGATATGTCTGGCTACAGTTGACTTCCGTGAACTAAATTATTAACTAGCATACACAACACAGTAAACTTCAATTTGATGAATTTTGGTAATTATTATCTCTTAACCAAGTATTTTCCGTCAATATTGTAATCCATCTTATTTGTCTATTTATTCTACATGATAAAAAAAACTTCATGAAGAACATAGTTGCGAATTTTGTCAAAGTCTTATCCTTTCCGAAAATAAGCTGGTAAGGAATAGTCGCAGGAAGCTTTATTGCGAAAATACTAGCTACCCCTGAGTTAAGCATTTATTGCTACTGAATGATTCGTTGAAACAAGAAGTTAAAGATTCAGGCTGGAAAGAATGAAATTTATTTAGTCTCTTTGTATACTCTTTTCATCACATTTATTTATTTATTTATTTATTTATTTATTTATTTATTTATTTATTTATTTATTTATTTATTTATTTATTTATTTATTTATTTATTCTGGTGGAGTTAAGGCCATCAGGCCTTCTCTTCCACACCACCAGAAATACAACTACAAGAAAAATGATACATCAATTCAATTAATCTACAGTAATAACGAGTGACAGAATGAATATGACATAAAAAAACAACTGAACATACAAACAGAAATTGAAAGTAATAAAAATTAGCCTAACATATTATATTATAAATATTAGATTATATAAAAATCCTCCATACGGCATTGAACATTTCGTCCTACTTTCTTTACAGATTAATCCTCTGCATACAGTTCCAACAATAAACGACAATGGATTCATTATTAATGAAAGGTAAGTTCCTATACTTTATTGTGAAAGGCACTATAAATCTGTTTAAAGATCTACTCTACTGTTCGATATATAGACGAGCCAACAGAGCGACATACAGTATTTATGGGGCATGAGATCTCTTACACAATCATAACACTTAATAGTTATTTATTATACTAGTATGAGCCGCTAGTGAAACTGTTTGGAAAACGAGGCGTAGCCTATGTGGAGTGTGCTAACTTCCAGGAGTAGATTAAATCCATTTAAGCACGAATGTAATTTATTTTA
Organism: Periplaneta americana; assembly: GCF_040183065.1. Classification (NCBI taxonomy): domain Eukaryota; kingdom Metazoa; phylum Arthropoda; class Insecta; order Blattodea; family Blattidae; genus Periplaneta; species Periplaneta americana. The sequence goes on from NC_091129.1 coordinate 120,544,743, forward strand.
TCCAACACCTCTTAATATGTCGTTATATTATATATTACATTATATTATATTATATTATATTATATTATATTATATTATATTATATTTTTTATTTTAGTTGGTTATTTAACGACGCTGTATTAACTACTAGGTTATTTAGCGTCGATGAGATTGGTGATAGCGAGATGGTATTTGGCGAGATGAGGCCGAGGATTTGCTATAGATTACCTGGCATTCACCTTACGGTTGGGAAAAACCTCGGAAAAAACCCAACCAGGTAATCAGTCCAAGCTGGGATCGGACCCGCGACGGAGCGCAACTTCAGACCGGCAGGCAAGCGCCTTAACCGACTGAGCCATACCTGTGGCTCATATTATATTATATTATATTATATTATATTATATTATATTATATTATATATTATATTATGAATGAATGAATGAATAAATGAATGAATGAATGAATGGTTTTTGCCTTTGAGATGCCAGAACGGATTCCTACTCATTTTTAAATATACAGTATATATTTGCCTCTGTGCAACTTCACAGTTTACGGTGAGGGGGAAGTGAGACAGCAAAAGTTTATAGTACCGGTAATCTGTAGGAAAAAATCGGATTGTGAACTTATAATCTGACAAGCAGTGATCGGAGCATAAATGAAGGCAAGCATAATTATATATTTCGTTTTGCTTTTAGTACTCGGGCGCCCACGACTAAGATAAGTCATTTGAAACTCAGCAGTCAATCACCACCCGATAGTCTATTATAGTCTAGGCCTAATTTAGTTTAGTATAGTAAAGCTTAGAAGTGTTTGTGCTAGTGTCGTGTGCCGTGTGAATAATACACGTGAAGTGAAGTGATATATTAAGAGGTAAGGTTAAATATAAGAATAATACAACTTCGTGTCTTGTTATAATATAGGCCTAATTTAGTTTAGTATAGTAAAGCCAAAAATTGTATGTGCTAATGTGAGTAATAGAACATTATTGAAGTGAAGTGAGTGAAGTGAAAATATGCATTATATCAGAATTTCTTGGCTTAAAAATCGATAATGTGTTCAATTGGAAAAATCATATTAAGGAAATTACCCCCAAACTAAATTCAGCTTGTTTTGCTATTAGATCTATGCAAAAGATAGTAAATATCAATACCTTAAAAACAATATACTTTGCATACTTCCACTCGGTAATGAGTTTTGGAATAATATTCTGGGGAAATTCCACAGATAGTAACAATGTATTTCTATTACAAAAAAAGAGTAATTAGAATAATAGTAGGTGCCAAATCTAGGGAATCGTGTAGGACTATTTTCAAAAAACTACAAATAATGCCCATGGCTTGTCAGTATATCTTTTCATTAATAATCTTCCTCGTATGTAATCGTGAAAACTTTGTAACTAATTCAACAGTTCATAGCATAAATACAGGTCAAAAAAATGGCTTTCATACTCCATCGGCAAGTCTATCGTGCTATCAAAAAGGAATGCGTTATATGGAAGTAAAAATTTTTAATAGCCTCCCTATCGATATAAAAAATGAAATTCAAAACATAAAATTATTTAGGGCCAAATTAAAGAAGTACCTAATTTCTCACGCCTTCTATTCTGTAGGTGAATTCATGACATTCAATAACACTTCATGAACTTGATACTAAAACTTTGTGTTGTACTAGTAGACTATATTGTAAATCTCATCTGTATATATATTTCATCTAGACTGTGACTATAAATTAAGATTTTATAACAGTATTAAGTTTTTTTACTTATTCCATATTCTAGCTGTAAGCAGGTATGAATACCATGGAATGTTAATAAATACAATACAATACAATACAGTGATATAATAAAACTGTATCGCAGAAACATTTCATGAAAAAATTGCGTGGATGGGAATAGTGATTTTGTGGAGAAGTGGAACATTGTAAGATGTCTGTTCCATATTTCTCTTGTCCCTGTGGATCTCCTCCTTTCAACGTGATATGGATGTAATGATCACTTTTCATAGCACTTTTATAAAACGAAATTTGTTCCGCAGTCGTGCCATCCTCGGGTATCTTGTGGAGAAATATGCGAAGGACGACTCCCTGTATCCCAAGGACCCCCAGCAACGCGCCCTCATCAACCAAAGGCTGTACTACGATATGGGCACCCTGTACCAGCCTATTCTTCAGATTATCGTAAGTATCACAAGTTTCAAGCTTTGGCGCAGTTTGAAAGCATTTATGAAATTCACTGAAACTCTTATTATTTCATTTTCCCTGCCTTTCTTATTCAACACTGATCCAATACTACTGTCTCCTTATTTCGTTGATATTGCGTTACCACTGCAACTTAAATATGGCTAGTAAGTAAGACTATTGTATGTTTTACACTTATTCTCCTCGTTTTCCACGCATCCCCTTGTTCTCCTGGCCTTCATTCTCTTTGTATCCCTCTTGTTTTCCATGTACCTCATTTGTTCTCCTTATATCCACGTGTTCTCATTGTATCCCCTTGTTCTCGTTGTATTCCTCTTGCTTTCCTTGTTTTCCACTTATTTACCTTGTCTTCCTTTTGTTTTTCCTTATATTTCCGTTGTTTTCCTTGCATTTCCCTCGCTGTCCTTGTATTCCCCTTCTTTTTTTCTTTCCTTCTCATTGTTCTCATTGTCTTCCTCTTGTTCTCCTTGTATTCCTCTTGTTTTCCTTGTTTTCCACTTATTTACCTTGCCTTCCTTTTGTTTTTCCTTACCTTTCCGTTGTTTTCCTTGCATTTCCCTTGCTCTCCTTGTATTCCCCTTGTTTTTTTCTTCCCTTCTCCTTGTTCTCATTGTCTTCCCCTTATTCTCCTTGTATTCCCCTTGTTTTCCTTGTTTTCCACTTATTTACCTTGTCTTCCTTTTCTTTTTCCTTATCTTCCCGTTGTTTTCCTTGCATTTCCCTTACTCTCCTTGTATTCCCCTTGTTCTTTCTTCCCTTCTCCTTGTTCTCATTGTCTACCCCTTTTTCTCCTTGTATTCCTCTTGTTTTCCTTGTTTTCCACTTATTTACCTTCTCTTCCTTTTGTTTTTCCTTATCTTTCCGTTGTTTTCCTTGCATTTCCCTCGCTCTTCTTGTATTCCCCTTGTTTTTCTTCCTTTCTTCTTGTTCTCATTGTCTTCCCCTTGTTCTCCCTGTATTTCTCTTGTTTTCCTTCTTTTCCACTTATTTACCTTGTCTTCCTTTTGTTTTTCCTTATCTTTCCGTTGTTTTCCTTTCATTTCCTTCGCTCTCCTTGTATTCCCCCTGTTTTTTCTTCCCTTCTCCTTGTTCTCATTGTCTACCCTTTGTTCTCCTTGTATTCCTCTTGTTTTCCTTGTTTTCCACTTATTTACCTTGTCTTCCTTTTGTTTTTCCTTATCTTTCCGTTGTTTTCCTTGCATTTCCCTCGCTCTTCTTGTATTCCCCTTGTTTTTCTTCCTTTCTTCTTGTTCTCATTGTCTTCCCCTTGTTCTCCCTGTATTTCTCTTGTTTTCCTTCTTTTCCACTTATTTACCTTGTCCTCCTTTTGTTTTTCGTATCTTTCCGTTGTTTTCCTTGCATTTCCCTCGCTCTTCTTGTATTCCCCTTGTTTTTCTTCCCTTCTCCTTGTTCTCATTGTTTTCCCCTTACTCTCCTTGTATTCCCCTTGTCCTCATTCTTTTCTGATTATCCTTCAATTCCCTTCTTCTCATTGTTTCATTTCTCGCGCTACTCACACGTAGTTCTAAGTAAAGATATGCAGCATACTAAAACTTTTCACCTTTCCACAGGTGATCGCGCCCATATGTAGTTATAGGTAAAGTATGCAACATACTAATTAAGCTATGCATCTGTCATTTATATTAGTCTAAAACTTGCTTCTTCAGATATTTCACTTGTTTTCACATTCAGTATTACTTACTTACTTATGGCTTTTAGGGAATCCGGAGGTTCATTGTCGCCCTCACATAAGCCCGCCATCGGTACCTATTCTGAGCAAGATTAATCCAGTCTCTACAATCATATCCCACCTCCCTCAAATCCATTTTAATATTATCCTCCCATCTACGTCTCGGCCTCCCCAAAGGTCTTTCTCCCTACGGTCTTCCAACTGACACTCTACACGCATTCCTGGATTCACCCATACGTGCTACATGCCCTGCCCATCTCAAACGTCTATTTGTCTTACTAATTACTAGGAATTGTATTCTGCCCGAGGCCACGGAGATAAGGTTAACCGTTCATAGACTATATTGACGTGACGTCGTATTTGGCGCATGCCACAGATACCATCAGGGAACATTTGCCTCTTGTTTGTGCTGCAGTTGACGTTCTATACATGATTCAAAACTAGACCTGTTTGCAATGCATTATGGTGATAAAGACTGATAGTACGATGATGTTTCCTACAGTTTAAATTATTTGTTCATTTATTTAATTCAGTTATTTTTACTGGAAAAGTTAAGACCATAAAGCCTTCTCTTCCACTCGGTCAGTATAAAATACACAGCAAATATGAATTACAACAATACAGAAAACAATGGAATAATAATAATAATAATAATAATAATAATAATAATAATAATAATAATAATAATAATAATAATAATAATAATAGCGAAATGTAGATATGCTTAGTTACATGTAATTCCAAGAGTTAAACAATTACAATTTAGTTTTAAATGAGACAATCTGTATCAAAGAAATGATATTTCATAATGAAGGACAATGGATATATTAAGAATAAAAATCATGTTCTGCAAAATATCTTATACTAGAGATGAAAAGCAGTCTTTTTGACAATCGGATTTTGAATTAGTCATTATGTGACAGTCCCTTCATACGTCCTTATACACTATTTACAAAAAAAAAAGGTTATAGTATGGATTGTGAAATAAAATACCTTTAATTACAATACACAACACTGTACAGTACATAATAGTGAAAATAATGTTTTATCAATTTAAACCTACATTCTTTATCACAGTGTAAATAGTAAAAATAGCGTATTCTGTATTGTATTGTATTTATTAACATTCCATGGTATTCATACATGCTTACAGCTAGAATATGGAACAAGTCAAAAAACTTAATACTATTATAAAATCTTAATTTATAGTCACAGTCTAGATGAAATATATACAGACGAGATTTACAATATAGTCTACTACCACAACACAAAGTTTTACTATCAATTTCATGAAGTGTTATTGAATGTCATGAATTCACCTACAGAATAGAAGGCGTGAGAAATTAGGTACTTCTTTAATTTGGCCCTAAATAATTTTATGTTTTGAGTTTCATTTTTTATATCGATAGGGAGGCTATTAAAAATTTTTACTGCCATATAACGCACTCCTTTTTGATAGCACGATAGACTTCCCGATGGAGTATGAAAGTCATTTTTTTGACGTGTATTTATGCTATGAACTGTTGAATTAGTTACAAAGTTTTCACGATTACATACGAGGAAGACTATTAATGAAAAGATATACTGACAAGCCATTGGGCATTATTTGTAGTTTTTTTAAAATAGTCCTACACGACTCCCTAGATTTGGCACCTACTATTATTCTAATTACTCTTTTTTTTAATAGAAATATATTGTTACTATCTGTGGAATTTCCCCAGAATATTATTCCAAAACTCATTACCGAGTGGAAGTATGCAAAGTATATTGTTTTTAAGGTATTGATATTTACTATCTTTTGAATAGATCTAATAGAAAAACAAGCTGAATTTAGTTTGGGGGTAATTTCTTTAATATGGTTTTTCCAATTTAACACATTATCGATTTTTAAGCCAAGAAATTTGGTTGGTGTTGTTTCTAATAGGGATCTATTGTTAATTATTGCGCTAGAAATTTGCGACGTTGAATTTGGACAGGACTTAAATTGAATTATGTTAGTTTTGTTACAATTTAATACTAATTTACTGACTGAGAACCAGTCACATATTTTGAAGAGAATTTCCTCTGTTGAAGATTGGAATGTGTTGGAGTTATTGGCTGTAATTACTATACTTGTGTCATCTGCAAATAATATGGGATGACCTACATCTTTTATAAGGGGGGCAAGATCATTTATAAACACTAGAAAAAGTAGGGGACCTAATATTGATCCTTGAGGAATTCCATTATTAATAGTTCCCCATGTCGATGTAGATTTCATAGTTGTATTGATTTCAACTTTCTGTTTCCTATCTATGAGATATGAGTGAAACCATTGTATTGTATATCTATTGTATATATAATGAATAATATAAATTGTAAATATTAGTGTAATTGTTAAAGTGGTTTATGTTTTGCTCTGCCCAACTTGACCAAACAGGAGTTGCGTGAGCAGACAGAAGTACTTCGCTTGCTAAATGCACGCACATCAACCGCTACAGTAAAAACTCCAGTAATACTTAACCTTGTAACATCCTGGGACAAAGTACAGTCCCTACTAATTACTTTAATATGTTCACATTTTCCGTTAATAGAAAAAGTCAGTTATTTCTGTTTCTCTAACATGTATATTTGTTTTATCTTTTTCATGTAAAGTATGGAGACCCATCTAAGAAACAGCAACTAGAGGAAGCCTTCCAAGTTCTGGACAAATATTTGAACGGGCAGGACTGGGTCACAGGCAAGAATATCTCCATTGCAGACTACTCTATCTTGATGTCAGTAGCTACTGCAGAGGTAAGTTCTTCTGTTACCCTGTAGTCCTCAACCTTTGATTCTGAAGAAAATAGTGAGTCTACTGATTTTTGGGACAGAGATAATACACTGCATATGGGGTAGAGTAGCATAAATCGCTCCGCTTCCTAAATGGCACCACTATTAGTTTAAAACAAATTACTGTAGTAGTGTAGCATCTAGTGGTATTGTTACAATCTACCATATGAACTTCCACCATGTCACTTGATTTCTGCCACTTCTTTGTGCTAGCAACGTGGTGATAGAGTATTTAATACAATCGCTCAGGTGGATGTATATTTTGTAACTAAATAAAGGATTTGTATGCAAAGGAATCCAAATCTTAAGATGTTATTGGTTAAAAGAAATATTAAAGAACATTTAACTTAGTACGATTTTCGAACATGTGGTGATTATAGGCTAGAATTAAGGAAATAATAACTTATGGCGTAGTTTCTTAATTCGCACCACTTTGTAGGTGCCTAATTCGCACCGGTGCGATATTGGCAACTGTAGCAATTCTAGCCGTACAAAAGAAGGCCCAAAAATTTTAACGGAACGAGGAATGCATCAGGTGGGTGCAATATCAATTGGTGAAAAGGGCGTTAATACAACAAGTGTGTGTTGTACAAGCGCACCAGATATTCTGTTCCACCTATGAAAATTTTTAAACGTCAAACAGTGCATCCTACATTATCAGCTGGTGTTCTTCTAGGATCGTTATTTGTTTGCTCTGATTCAGGTTACATCAACAGTGAACTATTTGTCGAATAGCTCAAACATTTTATTTGCCACTCAAACCTGCCATAGAAAAAAGTGCTGCTTCTGTATATCCACCTATACGAACCATTCCAAAAATTTAGAAGCTAGATTATCTCGGGAAAATGATGTACTTCTATTTCAGCTTCCTCGTCATAATACTCATAGGCTCAGCCTTTAGATGTTTCTATACCTTCAAACCATTTCAGACAGCTAAATCATGAAGCAGTTCTTAGGTGGCTTCGAGATAATCGTGGAGAAAAGGTAACGCAGTTTACAGTTTGAACTGCCTGGTGAAGTACATGGCGAATGTTTAACAATAAAAAACGCATTCAGGAAGTTTAAATGTTAGGTAATTTATGCTCTATTTTTTTTCAATTTCATTTGAAGATGCGTTACTCTATTTCATTAATTTCAATGAACTTGTAATTTGCATTTATTACATTATTCATAGTAAATACTGTTCAATATGTACAATATTAAAAGCTTTCCTTCATCCTGTTCTCTGCAGTTAAAGAGGTGCGATTTAAGAAACCGCAGGTGCTATTTAGGAAACTAGTTGCCTAAATGGCACCACTGACAAGTGTTTCGAAAATGTCATTCTACTTCAAAAATATTAAATCAAATTCAAGGATTCTTTTTTTACATGAAAGGTAAATGTTCTGGGAATGTATTTCTGTAAAGGAATGCAGAAAATAAAAATTGTATTGTTCAATAAAAATTATAAATGCTAAAGTGGTGCGATATACGCAACCTTAACCTACAGGGTGATTCACAAAGTTTTGCCGTCAATTAGGGAGAGTTTCCTGAGATCAAATGAAGCAAAAATTGTGAGTAAAAAAGAGTCCAACTTCTACTTAGCGATTTTCAAACGTGTTTTCTCCTACCTCCACACACACTTGGTCGCACGGTTATGAATCGCGCGTTGCATTCCTTAACTTATCAGAGCTGTTCCTGATTATTGCTGCGGCCTACATAATGCGCACAATTAACTCTTTACGTGTGTTTACCTTAATCTGGCACAATATCCTTCATCCAATCCCATTAGAAATAATCAAAGGGTGTCAAATGCGGTGACCTGCCTGATATTTGTGATCTCTATTGACACCAATACGTTTATAAAATCAATAATCATTCCTGAATTATGTGAGACAGGAAAAAACTTTATTAGAGAAATATGTTCCAAACCACTTCAGAAAAATGCTCCATTAGTGGCGATAAAACATCGTCAGTCACTCTGTATGCATGCATGCTTACACGCGTTAGATAGATACATTACACGGTGTGTAAGTAAGTTATTCACGCTCTACTACCACCACAATATATTTCACAAGCCAAATCTGGAAAGTAAATGTGAAAAATATAGTAATTATATTTAAAGACTAAATCCTGAATTAATATAATCGCAGTAAAGCCAAACATTTTCCCACACGCATAAAGAAGTTTTTGTCCATTTCCTCTCCATCTCAGTTTTCATTATAGAATAATCTATTATCCCACAAATATTCAAATATTGAGATAATCTATATACCTTACAGCAAATTAGAATGTTTCAGCATTCTGTTGATAAAGATAGAATATCATAATGCAAGCATTTCTACTATGTACTTTACCAGAGTATATATTTTTTTCAGGGCATAGAGTTTGACATCACCAAATATCCGCATGTCAACAAATGGTACAAGAAAGGTCAGAAGACAATTCCTGGCTACGAAGAGATTGCAACTCCTTTAATTACTGAAATCAATAAGTATTATAAAATGCTGAACAAGTCTTAATACTCCGCATTTTTTGAACTTAAGAAATCATGTAACTTAACTAAATAAAGCTATGATTTTTATCCAGAGACACTAGTAAATGTATACACAGAGTGTCTAACAAGAATGAATACTAATAAAATCACGTGTATCTCGCAAGCGATTTCTTTTAAAATATATACCGTATTTACTCGATTATTAAACGCCCTCGCATATAAGATACTCATCTACTTTAAGAGCAAAATTTAAAAGAAAATAATAACTTATACATACAGTGAAACCTGCCTTTGCGGTCACTTCATTTAAACGGCCACCTGGCCAAAGGGCCAATTTTCTCTGGAACCAATTGGATTTTCCATAAGATCAATACAAATTCTCTCTCTATTTAGCGGCCACCTCATGCGCCGGCCAGCGGCCGGGGTCTATTTGGATTGGAACCTGACTATAGCAGTCACTGTCTAACAAAAAATCTTTCCACGGATACTATCTGACCTATTTTTTTCGATGGTTAGAGGACAGGGGACAATAGCTAAGTGTACAACAGTACACCCTCCATATCTTGGGGTTAGTTGGTTACTGTTTATGACTCTTTTGTCACTTTCCACTCCGACCCTGCACAGCTATAAATTCTTACTCGATTTTAAAGGATTGAAACACGGACTTTTTCTATCGAAAATGTCACAGTATGTTTTAGGTCAGTAGTTAACCATTCGAATTTTATTTTTTTTCCTCCTCTTTCTATCTTTCTCTATTTGGACCAGCTTTTACGAATGTTTCTTCTTTTCATACAGGTTTTTTTCAGAGCCCTCCCTAACAAAACTTTAAGTTTTAAGAAAAAAGAGTGTAAAAAGGGGAAGTTGGCAAAAGACAGAATAACCCTGCTGTTTTTTTTTTTTTTTTTTTTTTTTTTGTAATGTTGCAGGAGAAAAAGAACCACTCTTAATGATAGGGAAATCATTGAAACCGAGATGTTTAAAAAATGTTGACATGGGCTTACTGGGGGTGAAGTGGATTGCCAACAATAAAGCTTGGATGACATCATCATTGTTTGAGAATTAGCTATGCGATTTCAATTCGAAGATTAAACGACAAAATCGCAATGTGATCCGTGAAATTGATGTGTCTTCCCCCAAATACGACATCACACCTCCAGCCCCTTGAACAAGGTATTATTCAGTCATTTAAACTGAGGTACTGCAAGCGAGTTTTGAAAAGGCTAGTTGCAAGAATGGAAGAGGCTGACATTAATATGCACGATTGTTGTACGCGCACAATACTAAAAAGTCAACGAAATTCAGTATTTTCATGCTGATTCATAAAAACCGCAACCTTAATCAAGCGGCCACCTGATAAAACGGCCATTTTACAAGGTAACTTCAGATGGCCGCTTTAGACAGGTTTCACTGTATTATATCTGCCTATTAGACCCCTCCCAATTATGTAAGATCCATACAAAATTTGGGCCACCTGAAATTCAAGTGATCAAATTTTATACTGCGCATGCTGGTGCAAAAAACGATCGCGGTATGTTATAACTGAAAATTCAGGTGGCTTAAATTTTGTTTCTGGGTCTGTACAAAATAAGGCTGTAGGTTTTGAATACCTGCCTAGGACTCTTGCACAATAATGTACTGTATCAATCACAAATTCTCATGGTAAGATTGCAAGGTAAAACCCGATTCTGAAACCATCCTCTGTCCCGTTACTTCTCCAATTTTCTCCGCGTTGACAAAGGACAACATCTGTTCATCCTCAAACTACTATCTTCTGTTCCGCTCTTCCACTGTCACAGCACGGAGAGACAAATTGTCTTTCATCTTCTACTGATGGTATGGGTTTCGCATAACTTACTTCCGAAGTCAGTCATCCAAAGATAGAGGTCAGCAGGTGTGAATATAAAAATGATCAACAAGCAAAAGAGTTATTGTGTTTCATTTAAATTGAATGAGATTGACTTCGGGGAGAAAAATCGAGTGAAAGTTGTTGGTCGAAAATTGTCAGTGCACACAATATAATCCTGGACTGTAGCTGTATTTTCCGTTTCTATACTAATTACTATATTTAGGCGTACTGTTACCTAACTTTAAAAATTTTATTTCCTTATTGCTTTTTACAAATGAACATAAGACCCCCATATTTCTTTGCATTGAAAATAAAAAGAAAGAAAGGGGATCTAATATTCGTGTAAATACGGTTTATTACTCGTATTTTTCCTTTGCAACGTTTCCTAAACTGTCCATACTTCTCACTAACAAATTATGTCGACGAAAATAAAAGTTTTTACGTCCTTTAATTAAATATGATAAAATGTAAAACTTGTTAAGCTAGCAACTTTTAATTATAGTATAAACTGTTTTATCTAATGAAACTTAAGAAGGCACTACACCTTCGGCAGTAGTTTCGGCGTGGTGTTTACCATTCTCAAACAATCTAGTGAGATTTTGCGCTTTGTTCCGACAACTTATTGTTTGGTGCCGTTATGGGAGGGAGATGTTTGAATAATAGTGGATGTGCGTATGTGATACGTAGTATTGTGTTGAGCAGGGTGTACGTTATGAAATTCAGTTGAGTGTTGATATATTTTTATTGTTTATACATTTAGTATCATTCTATTATGTTTAGTTTTTGGCTTTTCGGTTAATTGCGTGAAATGTCTATATCTGTTTATTCAAATTGTAGTTGAAGTTGATGCATTCTGCGTGTGATTTAGTTATGGCTGAGATGTGTTCGTTCTATCGTGTTTGAAAAGATCTACCACCTTTCCCAACGAAAAAGTCGTTACAAGTATTTCATGAAAATGGCGAACACTACGCCGAAACTAACCATAAAGGACAGTACTTTCTTTTAGTTGGATATTTAATGACGCTGTATCAACTACTAGGTCATTTAGCGTCGCTGGAATTGGCGATAGCGAGATAGTATTTGGAGAGGTGAGGCCGAGGATTCGCCACAGATTACGTGGTATTTGCCTTACGGTTGGGGAAAAACTCGGAAAAAACCCAATCAGGTAATTATCCCAAGCGGGAATCGAACCCACGCCCGAGCGCAACTTCAGATCAGCAGGCAAGCTCCTCAGCCGACTGAACTACACCGGTGGCTATAATATACTTTAAGTTCAATAGTTGCCGCAACATATATATATATATATATATATATATATATATATATATATATATATATAGACACACACATAGTAAAGTTGTTAGTTTAACAAGTTTTATGTAATTGATGTACAAATGTTAAAAGTGTTGGGAATAAATAATGAATATTCTCCATTTTTTGGCTAAGGAATAGTTCAATCCATCGCAGAACACCTCACTTGTATACAATAAACCGCCTAAACCCCGTCACGCCTTTCCTACTCCAATTGAAGTCATATTACGCTTAACTGCGCTCTGACCTTGGCCATCAATAGAATCACCATGGTGACGGAACGCCCCACACTCTATAAGCCGAAAGAAAATCAAGGTTAATGTTTTCGCAACTGCATTGTGAATATGGGAGGGAAGTTAAAAGTATGGTTTCGTCATTATAATTTAGCTACTATTTACTCCAAAGTGTTATTCACGCCAGTTAGTCATGCACCAAAATTGTTTAATGTAGACCGTATTCATGCAATCGAGGATTTCCTTCGGAAAGAAGAAAATCTGGATGTCCTGTCTCGCGTATTTACGGCATGGGAAAGAACTATGTCCTTCATGGAGGCCTTCAAGCAAAATTTGTCGGTCATTTATTGCCCACATCAAAATTTGAATATATTACAATGGATCTATATCAATAGCCTAAGTGTACGCTTGTTTCACACACCACTTCACCTCTAACCCAGATCATAGCACATATACAGCAGATCGATTATTCCAATACCGATTAACCGAAAGCGTTCCAGTCGGAAAATATGAATTTGCGTGCGCTATTTAGAAATTTCGCTAACGCTGTTTGCGAGATTTAGTGGCAAAAAAGAGTCTCAGCTCTGAAGCCAAAATAACAAAAGTTTGGACTTCTTTTCCTAAACTGTAGGCCTACTTTAATGGCCGTTTTGAACTTGTCAAACTAGGCTAGTCAGTTTTCTGTGTTATTTTATAAGACGTGTGATGCAAAATATATACTCTATGTACAGTTTTGTGTTTCTTTGTTTCATACTGCTCCTATATCACGGCATAATTTGTTTTCGTAAATGATCGAATATCCGAAAAATCAATTATCCGAACACCCCCCGTCCCCAATTGTTTTGGATAATCGATGCTCTACTGTATTATGGTCTTATGTTCAACATAATAGGGTACCTTCGCATTTCTTACAAATATGTAATATTTTCAGTATGTTAACTACAATGAGGCACGCTAAGAGGAAGCACATTTTTATTTTACGTTATCGATCTTATTCCTTTGTAGGCCTACTGTCACGTGCATACGAACAGATAGCTGAAGAGCAGATGGAATATGTGAATCCCCACGTTATGAGCAGGCAGCGCATATGTGTTCCCAAACGTACAGCGGATCGAGTAGTTTCTTCTGGTACACCTATTACGTCACGTGAATGCATAAAGGTATGGTCATACATCGCTACTTTTGCAGCGCAACTTTTGTACTGCAGCTGCAAAAGTTGCGTGTCGTGTTCACACGTAAGCCAAAAGTAGCGCGCTGCACGCTACTTTTCGTGCTGCGCAACCCGAGTGCTGCAAAAGTTGCAACTGGAGGTTGCGAGTCTATTCACAAACAAGGCGCTACTTTTGCAGCCGCAGTCATGCTGCAGGTTTCCATCTCCGTGTTGACTTCTCAATACAGGGTGTTTCAAAAATACGGGGCATAATTTCAGGTATGTATTTCCCACATGTAGACAATCAAAATAGTTCATTACAACATGTGTCCGGAAATGCTTCATTTCCGAGTTATGGCCTTCACAACATTGAAATTCACCGGAACGTTTTTCTTTCCGCAGGTCGTTGTCATTACAGAAGATGTTCAAAATGTCCACCTCCTGCTTGAATACAGACCTCACATCGATGTCTCATTGACCTGCGAACACGATCCCAAACTCCAGGAGTATTGCGTATGTCCTCAGAACATGCCACAATTCGATTCCAAAGGGATTCCAAATCAGGCACCGGAGATGAATAAACCAAAGATTTTAAATGGCCCCACAAGTAGAAATCGAGAGGGTTCAGATCAGGTGAGCGTGGAGGCCAAGCAATTGGGCCACCTCTACCTATCCATCGATCAGGAAACCTTCGATCCAAGTACCGGCGAGCTGTACGACTGAAGTGTGCAGGAGCGCCATCATGCAAGAAGTGAATGTGTTGACGATTGATCAGTGGAGTGTCTTCTAAAACATGGGGTATGGTGTTTTCCAGGAAGTTTGTGTACGCCTGCCCCGTAAGTCTGTTTACAAGTACATGGGGTCCAACTAATCGATCACATTCAATGTAAACCTTCGCCTCGGAATGAACTGTCAGAGTGCCCTCTTAATGTCTCCTTTGACGGCAACGACCTGCGGAAAGAAAAAACGTTCTGGTTAATTTCAATGTTGTGAAGGCCATAACTCGGAAATAAAGCATTTCCGGACACATCTTGTAATGAACTATTTTGATTGTCTAGATGTGGGAAATACATACCTGAAATTATGCCCCGTATTTTTTTAAACACCCTGTATACATTTTGTGGTTATGTTCGCATTATTAAGAAACTCGTGCGAAAGCTTCCTTATCTATTATTTGCTTTTCTGTCGTATCTAGTATTCAGAAATTGGCATTATTTTTACTATAAAGCTTTTAAAAACGCCTATATACTTAAATGATAACCAACAGTATATTCACGTAATCAATGTTGGCAACCCTCCTGTTTGTAACTACGCTACGGAAAATTTAAAAAATGAATTACATCGTCACCAATTATGCTCAGACTGTGTTGTGCATTTAATAACTGTTACAAATAATTTATTTTCATCACATTTAACATTAAAATATATCCAAACAATAAAAGTATCATTGGCACATTTGGGTGGTAACACTGGTTGCAACCACAGCAAAAGTTTCAACAAAGCCGATATCAAAAATGCTGCGGCTGCACCCTGAGAACCCTGTTCACACGTCGCTACTTTTAAGCTGCGCGCAGCATGGAAAAGTAGCGGGCAGCAGGTTCGGCAGCCGCTACTTTTCGGGTTGCACCGTTGTTCACACGTCGCAGTACAAGAGTTGCGCAGTTTTTTGTACTGCATCGCTGCAAAAGTAGCGACGTGTGACCGTACCTTAAGCAGGGTTGAACTGAAAAAAGGTACACATACACATACAAACGGGTACTATGAGTCATTATACCATAGGTATAACGACGAGTCCATACAGTGACCTAACTCCACTTCCGTTCCTACGCGCATACATACATGCGTGCGTACCCATATAGGCCTACATACCCTCACGTCTTTGCAATATAATACTGGACGGATCGTTATCTTCGCGTTGTAACTGTACACGTTACGCAAGCTTGAACAGCGTAGCATTCTTTGTCATTGTGGTCTAACAATGAAAATTATAATATCGATTTTATTTCTTACTTACATTGTTCCGCGTCCCTGCAATCGATAATTCTATAGTTCGGAAAGTTCCATTTTCTGCAGCAGGTGTTAATTTCACTGCAAGGTATTGTCGTTGTACGCTGGGACACTTCAAATATTCATCCCTCACTGTAAATATGATTATAATAGAGAGAGTTCCAAGCACGATGAGAAGATTCAGAACTCTAAAATAAATGTATTTAGGTATGGGCCCTGCAATTTGTTGCCTTAATGAAAACTTGTAAAAAGTTTGAAGATATTCTACAAGATTTTCTTCTGAATGCTGCTCAGTCCCTAGAAGAGAAGGAGAAAAATGATAAACATTGTAAATATTACGAAATTGGTTTATACCTGAATAAACACCATTCCTTTATTAACAAAATTTTTATTATTATTATTATTATTATTTTCTATAGACATTTCTCACTAAACTTAACCCTTTGCTGTGGAGACCTTCGGTCCTCGGAGTCATGACGCTAAAGTTTTGGTATCTCAAATCGGCCAAATTTTGATCTCCATTACTGGTGATCGTCGTTCCACTACTTATTTGCGTCAACGTTTAAGTATTGCAATCCAACGTGGAAATGCAATGAGCGTTTTGGGTACTCTTCCCGAGTCCAGCCCTTTAGACGAACTCTTTCTCCTGTAATTTTTTTTTTATTCTGTGTGTAAATATTTCTGTTTAGTTTGGTAAGCTTTGTCTTCTAGGCAACCTTCACTTGGAGGAAGCTGAATAAAATTTAATATTACTATATATACCGTTAATAGACTCGTAAATTTAACTGAATTGTCACTTCATTGTAACAAAATGTTTGATTTTTAGATACAAATTATTTTTAAGTCTAGTTATACGTAGTTTGGCATATTATTTTATACAAGAAATACTGAGACATGTAACACTCAATTAAATATTCTTTATATCTAAAATTAATTTTTTGAAATTAATACTATTGTTATATGGATATACTTGTAATCTATATGCGTATAAATGTTCATCAATATTGTACAACATCTATACTAATAATAAATCTGTAGCCGAAATTTTTCTGGTAATTTTTGATTTTCCAAAAATAATTGGTCCTAACATATATAATTAACCGCCCTGAAACCGAAAATCGCTTTTTTGAAATTTTTGTTTGTATGTCTGTCTGTCTGTCTGGATGTTTGTTACCTTTTCACGCGATAATGGCTGAACCGATTTATATGAAAATTGGAAAATAAATTAAGTTCGTTGTAACTTAGAATTTAGGCTATATGGCATTCAAAATATTTTATTTAACAGGGGGTTATAAGGGGGCTTGAATTAAATAAATCGAAATATCTCCCTTATTATTAATTATCATGAAAAATATTACATAACAAAAGTTTCTTTAAAAATAATTTCCGATAAGTTTTATTCCATGCAAAATTTTTATAGGACTGATATTTAATGAGATAAATGAGTTTCAAAATTACAATAACAACGCCATCTAAGGCGGTGTAATAAAATAAAAAACAAATGACTTCGTCTATAAGGGGGCTTGGACAACAACAATCGAAAGCTATGAAACATACGGTAGCTCACAGAGAATGTTTCTGTGTTTGTATGAAGTAATATCGGAAGCTAAATTAACCGATTTGTATAATTAATTATTAATTCACCATTGGAATGTGTAGTTTCTCTAGATGGACGTAATGCTATAATATTATTACAATAACTTCTGAGTGAATCGAGAACGGGTAAGATTAAAATAGCTTCTTATGCACAGAAAACGTGATAGGCATTCGTTTCCTGTATTTCCTAAAATAATTTTTATGACCAAATGAGTGGTCTCTGGATCAAAATGATCGCATTTTAATTTTTAATACAATTTAAATTAAGTAATATAATAAACGATTTATCCTTCTATCAAACACGAATGTTCCCTGGATCAAATGTCCTATTTTAATTGTGTAATTACTTTATATTTATTTCTAACGGGTGCAGCGGAGCGCACGGGTACGGCTAGTATAAAATATGGACATAAAGATATTTGTTTTCCCTTAAATTGGCAAAACTTCATTTCTGACACTAGTTTATTAAACCGTGTCGGACTGTAAAGGAAACAACTATCGCAATGTCCATATTTTATATCTTGTGCAATATTATAGTACTGTGAAATTTTAATTTTCCTACAAATTGTTTCTATTGTTCTATTAAAATTATAGCATATAGCCTATTAACCTGTTGTATCCTATAGGATACATTGCCAATCTAAGGATTAAAGGAATTTTAAATCTTCCTTTACTTTTGAATAATCCTATAAATTAGTGATGTCTCAACATAAACAATATTGTTCCTATTTGCGCACCGGTATGTACCTTCTTAATAATTGAATTGTTAACATTCACTTTTCTTATTTAACAGAATTGCTGTTGATTTCTTTACATCCACAAACTGCTAAACTATTATTAGAAGTAAGTTACATGTTGTTTATTATTTTCAAATAAATGAAAATGTGCCGCAGTCAACATATACAATGGAGATTAGAAATGAAGGATTCAACATATGCGTCATCTACATTTCAGAAGATTATGAATACATTAGCAAGTTGATAAAAAAATTACGAAGTTCCAGCTGGAAAATAGTCTTCTTTTAATACAGGTCATAATTACAGTATAACCAATTCAAAACTAATCATTCTTTTTAGTTGGTTATTTAACGACGCTGTATCAACTACCAGGTTATTTAGCGTCGATGAGATTGGTGATAGCGATATGGTATTTGGCGAGATGAGGCCGAGGATTCGCCAAAGATTACATGACATTCGTCTTACGAATTGGGGAAAACCTCGGAAAAACCACAACCAGGTAATCACCCCAAGCGGGAATCGAACCAGCGCCCGAACGAAACTCCGGATCGAGGGGCAAGCGCCTTAGCCGACTGAGCTACGCCAGTGGCTAAAAAAACTATTAATTCCAAACGAAAAAAGATTAGTTTGTAATAATTTCAGAACGAAGAAAACAAAATACAGGTACTCACCTTAATATTCGGTCAGGCTTTAAATTTCATTATTTTCGAACTTGAGTCAGTAAGTGCAAAAAACATAAAAAAAGTATTATTAATTAATTGAAGCACACGATAGAAGAATAATGAGCAAACACATATTGATTCAGAATTAATATATACCATATAATTTGTCCTTTTGAATATGAGAAGCAAAAAATTGTGTACACTTTAATATTCGGTCAGTGTGATACGGTCCCCTTTTCGCTGTGTTTACTATGTCGTCTGCAAGCACTGCACAGTGAAGGGTGGGAGTGGTAAGCTTCAGTTGTCTTCTTGCTGTTAACACTGGCAGACCTGTAGTCCGATTTTGCAAGATCATTGTAATGGGGCGCAAAGGCAAGAATACTAGTTCTGAAAAACGACAGCTTGTTATTTTTCGTCATGAGAAGGGACGTACACATAGAGAGATCGCCGAAATGTTGAATATGAGAAGGAATACAGTCGGGACATAATCAGAAGATATGAGAATGAAGACAGGATTGAATATGTGCCTCAGAGAGGGGAATCAAGGAAGTTAAAAGGCAGAGTTGTACGTTCGATCATCAGGAAAGTTAATAAGAACCCTCGAATAAGTGCTCCCCAACTAGCAAAAGACCTAGCAAAAGAATCTGCAAAGACTGTGTACAATAAAACAATTAGAAAAATTTTAAGGAAGAGTGGTTACCATGGAAGAATGGCTAGGAAAAAACCTCTGGTACCTGAAGTTAACACAAAGAAAAGACTTGAGTTTGCAAACAACAATATTGACAAGGATGAAGCATGGTGGAATGACGTCATGTTCGTGGACGAAAGTCCATTTAGCGTTTTTGGTCAGGCTGGTCGGGTGATGGTGTGGCGTAAGGTGAAAGAAGACATGAAAATTGATAACTTGCAACGAACTGTGTAAGCATGGTGGTGGAAAGGTTATGGTTTGGCACTGCATGTCAGCTGCTGGAGTAGGAGAGCTCGTCTTCATTGACGGTAACATGAACAAGGAATAGTATCTTCAAATCCTGAAACAAAATTTACACAAGAGTGCTGAAAAGTTGGGAATACGTAATACTTTTAAATTTTACCAAGACAACGACCCCAAACATAAGTCGTATATTGTGCCCAATTGTTTACTGTATAACTGTCCAAAAGTTATCGATACGCCTCCCCAATCTCCCGACTGCAACCCAATAGAAAATCTATGGAATGAGCTGAACAGAAGACTGAGAAAAGTGCCAGTTTCTTCAAAAGAAGAGTTAAAGAGACGAATGAAAGAGGAATGGGGCCGTAATGATGGAACATATACAAGCAGGATCGTAGACAGTATGCCCAGACGGTTGCAGCATGTTATCCAGCAGAAGGGGTACCCAACAAGGTATTAATTTCCTATTGCAGTTGTTATGAAGAAGTATATTTTTGATTTTCTAACTTTTGACCGAATATTAAGTTGACTGTGATATTTTTGTTTATGTTGATAAAAGAATAAATAGTTTGATTTTTGTAATGTTAGATTCAATTTGGAAAAATGGATTATATTGTTTACTTTGTATGTTGTACAAATATTTTTGTTTTATACGCAATAATGTATTTATTTCGCTTCAAATTGTTTATTAAAGTTTTGAAATATTCAACTTAAAGCCTGACCGAATAATAAGTTGAGCACCTGTATATCTGTTACCGTAAATGTACGAAGACCGTTAAATGTTAGAATTTACCAATATAACCAAACATTTACCGTTATAGTCGGTAAAACCTCAAAATATTTTATTAGATGCAAGCATTTTGAACTTTCACCAAGAAATGTTGGTAAATCTCAAGATTTCCCGATGTGAGCTGGTAAAAGCTAGATCGAAGAATCCAGAACGAAGAATCCCGCCTCCGTTGTACAGGTTTAGACATGTTTGCAGGGTCGATAAAGTGAAGCAGTTCCGAGAGGCTGCCAAAGAAGGTATTGAAATACAAGCGAAGAAAATGAAAGCAGCCACTTGTAACAAAATTCCAAAACTTTCAGTCGGAAAGAATGTGAGAATCGAAGTACTGGATGTAGATCGGGCAAAAATTTACACAAAATCAATAATAGCACTGGTCATAAATATTTAAGATGAGGAGTTTTATCAACTTGGTACCAAAGCAGGCAAACTGAAGTCATTGTAACTAAGAACCAATTTACGTTGTGCAAAGAAAATTTTATCAGCATCGAAGAATTAGGTAAAGAAGAAATTAGTGTATGGGAAGTGGTTGGCAAACTATCTTTCGTTGGAGGAGAGGAGAAGGGTTCAAAAAATATAAATGTTTAAAAAGTGTTCAACAGCAAAATGTTTGTGCAAATCATCTTCCATGTTGTGTAATTCTAAATGTCACAACAGCCAACCTTGTTGTAAGGAGAATTAACATTCATAATTTTTGTTCTACTTTATTTGTGGACGTAGACTGTTAGAGGGAATGTAATTTTTAATTTTTTTATGGAATACTATAACAGACAGTGGTTAAAATTACAATATTTTTCACTATTTTAATATAGAATAATGGTTTATTATAATTGATTGATTGATAGATTCATTGATCGATTGATTGATTATTCCATACATGGCTATTATACATGGATGTACACGTCATTTACATAATGAATAAAAAACATAACAAAATTAAAAATACTGCAAGTTAAAATACATTTAAAATAAATAATATAATCGAGTAGTATTGCATATATCACAACTTGTGATTTAAGAATTCTTTTACTGAATAGAAAGTTTGATGAGTTAAAATCTGTTTAACTTTGAATTTAAATTTTGCATAAGGTAAAGATTGTATCTGCAATGGCAATTTATTAAAAAACACGATGCCAGTATAGGCAGGCGATTTTTCATATTTCACAAGTCTATGATTTTTTATTGAGAACAGATGTGCATTTCGTGTATTATACATAGTAATTATGATAATCTAAATTCTTATTGTATTTATTCTCATTCTGTTTCATGAAAATTAGGCATTTTTAATCACATTGGAATGTAAGAATATTTAAATAACTTCAATTTAAAATAAATACAAATTATTTCAGTCATTGCTGAGGTCATGTTTTTAAATAGATCCTAAAATAACAATAAAAATTTGAATCGGAAATATATAATACGGTATGTAAAAGTGCGAGGAACGGCAAATCTTACTACTTTATTAAATTAATACGATTCTATCACAGCTGATCGATAAATCCTGAGATTTACCAACATCTCTTGGTAAAAGTTCAAAATTTATACATCTAATAAGATATTCGGAGTTTTACCGCACTGTAACGGTAAATGTTAGGTTATGCCGGTAAATTCTCAAATTTACCGGTCTTCGTACATTTAGGCCTACAGTAATATATCCATGCAAGTTTATGCAAGTATGTCACTTAATTTGTAGGATTAAGAGACTACTATTTTGAATTACGGCAATATAAAAAAGACTGGCAGAATAGAGCATACAACCAATGGAGATACCACTACTGATGATGTATTTCAAAGACCATTAGATATGTTGGAATCGTAAGTACTGGTATGTGTATTGTAACTCGTATTTTAGTTGTCATAAACCTACTGTGTCTGATTTATCGGAAACTGAAAATGTTATGGAAACTTAATAATGTGTGATATTTTCACGTAGGTATATTGTACAGATATGGAATTAAAATTTGAAGCGAGTCTTGATGGAAGTCCACCTTTATGTAGGCAACAACTTCGCACGATCATCCGTAAGTAGCATATATACAGGGGCTCTTGTTTACTGCACATGCGCGGTGTGTTGTAAGCAAAATATAAAATAATGGAGCTCCAAATTTTATTTCCATTATCTGTACATCTTACGCACAATCCGATTCTCGCGACTTTTTTTTTTAAATGATGTAGCCTACACAACGCGCCACGGTTGAGGAGTAATGATTTCCTTTAAGAAATCACTTTACTGCGTCGCGTGTTGCTACCCTTCCCCTTGAGCCCAGTAAGCAATCGAGCGAGTATATACATGATTGCAAACAAACAGGCCCCATTCCAGATTGCGTCCTCATCGAAGGCGTCGATTTCTTTAAATATACTGTGAATTTTATTAAGAGACAAACGTTATTTAAATATTGTATATAATATCTAATCTGCCACTTCATGTCAATAGGAAATAAAATGTACAAATATTTATTTATTTATTCATTCATGTATTTATTTATTTAATGTATTTATTAATGTATTTATTTATTCAATTACTTATTTATTTATTCAATTGCTTGCTTGCTCGCTCGCTCGCTCGCTCGTTTGTTTATTTATTTATTTATTTATTTATTTATTTATTTATTTATTTATTTATTTATTTATTTATTTATTTATTTATTTATTTATTTATTTATTTATTTATTTATTTATTTATTTATTTATTTATTTATTTATTTATTTATTTATTTATACGACCTCACTATACCATACTATAAGGAAAAATATCATCTAACATCGATCGAAGTTACTGGATTACTGATTGGGCTAGAGGAACCATAACAAAAGGATTCGCGCATTTTGCAAGCAGTTTGGTCTAGGACAAACTCTTGTCACTGAAGTATCTCTGTCTGCAGTGAAGGGATCTATAAAAATCCTAAGAAACCATCTCTACACGTAAATAGATTGATCTTTTCCTATGGCGATCTGCTCACTTAAGTTGGGTCCTGCAACTAGTGCTAAATAGACGACTGTGATCACTTGATAGCAAATGGATACCGTACTAGGAAATTTTATGTTTCTTCTGGAATTGATGATGTTTTGTTTAGTCGTTTTCAATTATTTATAATTATGTTACAGTAGAACTTGGTTATAACGACATCCAAGGGACCTTAAAAATTATGTTGTTATAAACGAGTGTCGTAGTAACCGAGATTCATATTATCACTCTAGTGAGGTGGAAAATAAAAAATAATAAACATAATTAGGCTTATTTTAGTTTTATATATTCACTTTTAAGCATACCATGAACATAATAAAATACACGTACAATTATAAATACAGAATTCTGTATTAAAACAGTTTGTTCATTATTCACCAAACTTCTTTACTGAGGAGGGAAGTAATCTGTCATTTTTACTCCGTTGTTTCCTACTTGCCCAATACACATTTTCTAAATTACATTCTATGTTCATTATTTCAGTTGCAATTTCACTGCTCCCTCCTCTAGCTTCATAGAAATGTTCACAATTCTAATGGATTCTAAAGTGTCACTCACTTCTTTTAGTGGCCATACTGCGTTAAAATGCGTGCACTTGGTGAAAACTTCCTGTCGAAACTGACCGCATCCAGGTACCAATAATACCGCATGAATTCGGGCGGGTTACAATGGGATGAGGAATCTGCCCGTATTCCAGAGATCTATGATAGAAGGGAACAGTAAAGAATTTGCCAGATTTCAGCAAAATATTTCTTAAAATAGTTTGGTTCTTAGAAAATTGTATTCCAAACTGAGGTTGAAACTGACGTTATATACGAGGTAAACGCATATACGTTTGTCGTATTAAGCAAGGTAGAAAAGCATATGTCGTATGGGAAATTAGTTGGGACCACAGAATATTTGACGTTATAGGCGAGGTGTCGCACAAAACGAGGTCGCTATAACCAAGTTCTACTGTATTTCTTTTTCTTTTCCTTCTCCATTGTTTTCTTTTTTCCATTATAATTACCTATCATTTACTTAAAAAACAACAACAATTATTTTATGGTAAGTTTTGGCTTCTAGGTAGCCTTCACTTGGAGGAAGCTGAATAAAATTTATTCAAAATTATTTATTTATTAATTTATTTATTCATTCATTCATTTATTTATTTAAATCAGAAGTAATTGACAAATGTCTTTAACTTTATAATGACCAGAAACAAAAGAAACAGACAATTGCAAGAGTACAACTTAAAAGTAAATAGGCTAGTTTAGAAATTCATCATTTTTTTCTCTGGACTTCCAAGGTATTGCAGAGGATACAATATGGGCTTGGTAGGATACCTAGGCGATGAAAGTGGCTGCGTAGGCAGTCATGTCCTGTTGCAGTACGGAATAAACAAACAGCTGTGTCAGCAGAGCTTCAATTTTTATGAACTACAAATCGCCAAAACATGCAGTTTATAGCATTTATAACCTAAAAATTCCAATATGCTCTATAATATAAAAAGTATGCCATAACAAATTTAAATATTTTTATAGTTTACTTTGGAGGTATAAACTAGCCTACTGTATACCTATAATGACAACCAGAAGAGAAAAAAAGTGAAATTTAAGGGATTTCAAGGCATATAAATTTTATTCAAAACTGAAAATGCTAACCTATTTTCATAAACTTTCATTGTATCTATATTATGAGACCTGAGTTGCAATGTACAGTGAATATCTTGTGCAAATTCTCAAATGAAAATTATTGTCTATTATTGTCTATTGTCAGCTAACGAAACGTTGTATTTAGAATTGTTTTCTATTACTACTGCTAAAATGGAAGCAAATTTAAAATGAACAATAACTCTCGACTCTAATTCTCTCGCCGTCTCTTACATACATTTTCCAAAATTTGTCAACAAAGTGATTTTCCCACTTCCATATATCTACCACAATCAATAAAACTTAATAACAATATTCTACAGAATAGAGGAGGAAGGAAATATTTTTCTAAGCACGTTGTCGTCACGTGCCACTAGCTTTATTATTTCTTAGTTCTTAATGCGTATGCCCAACACAATGTTCACTAAGTGCAGTGTAATCTTACCCAAGATTGAGCGTTTATGATAATAATTTCTTTTATTAACATATTTTTTCGATTTTTCCCGTTATCTATAGTCCGTATTTTTCCATTTGATAAGGATGTATTCTATAGTATCTATTATTTTTTTTACGTAATTGTGATTCTGATAATTTAAAGCGACATAGGTAAGCTTCTATTACGGTGTCCAATTCCAGACCGAGCATCAAATATTTTTGTACATCTCGATATATTTTTACAGGCTCGTAAATGGATTGCTTGAAAATTTGTTCTAACTTAAGTGTTCCAGGTTTGCCCTTTTGTCTTTTTATTCAAACTTCTGTACACTGTTTAAATGTCAGATTATGGATTTACTGATAATTCTATGAAGTAAACCTATTACTTAGAATTTAAGAAAAACGCTTCGCCAATATTTTATTAAAATAATCGTTTTATAAAGTTGTTATTGCTTTCATTCCTGAAGGTATCAAACATAAGATATATCACAAATACTTCTAAAATGTATCTTCACGATTTTTACTCAAATTTTCCTAGCATCTTTTCAATTTTCTCTCAACTTCATCAGCACACTAGTTGCAAAACACTAATGTAATAATTCGTCGCCCTCATTCCAAAGGTATGTAGGACTACGTAAGTTTGATTGTTTTTACGTTAACTGCATTTTTCAAGTTTTTATTCTAGTTGTTTATTGTATGACAAAAGCACGACTCTTTTTGGAATTCTAAATAGTTTAAATGGTAATTTAAACTTAACTTCTCCCATTGAAGCTCATTAAAAATTAGAAGTAAATACGGTTTTCCCAAAACATAAATAAATATTGAACATAGGCTGTGTGTCTTTGGTAGGGTTACCATCCGTCCGGCTTTAAAGATGCCACAATTCACGATTCTAAGCTATTTTATCAATTTTATTCTGCAATGTACAAAGATATGCCAATCAGGTTATTTTGGACAAAGATTAAAGTTTAGATAAACAATGGTGCAAATTCTTCAATTCCAATAGTTCTGCGAGCACTGAAACTTTCTCAGAACTCTTAAAATTATGTAAATTCTATTTCTCTATCCCAAGTCACAATGGAAGTGCTGAGAGAGTATTTTCCCTAATATGTGCTCAATGGACAAAAGAATGAAATCGCATGCTAACGGAGACAGTCAGAGGTATCATCATGGTGAAATATAATTTCAAGGGCATGTCCTGTGAACAGTTCCATAGTTATTTGGTACAAGATAGAAGTTTGTCTCTTCACGCTCTTGTGCACAAAGTGGGCCCCACCGATAAATAGGAAACAGATGTAATACTGATCCAGCAACTGGTGAGAAAACTAAGTAAGGTGAGCCATTGTTTTTATCTTTAATTTTGTTCATACCAATTTTTAAAAAGTCCTCTTTTTTTCAGCAATGTCCTCTTATTTTAGATTCCATGTCCTCCTATAGAATTTCTTCTCCTAGTAACCCTAATCTTTGGCATAAGAGCGAGGAATGTCACACTACCGTAACAAAGTAAGCCTAGTGTGCATTTTAATCTATACTAATAATAAATCTGTAGCCGAAATTTTTCTGGTAATTTTCGATTTTCCAAAAATAATTGGTCCTAACATATATAATTAACCACCCTGAAACCGAAAATCGCTTTTTTTTTATTTTTGTTTGTATGTCTGTCTGTATGTTTGTTACTTTTTCACGCGATAATAGCTGAACCGATTTATATGAAAATTGGAATATAAATTAAGTTCGTTGTAACTTACATTTTAGGCTATATGGCATTCAAAATACTCTATTTAAAAGGGGGGTTATAAGGGGGCCTGAATTAAATAAATCGAAATATCTCGCTTACTATTGATTTTTGTGAAAAATGTTACATAACAAACGTTTCTTTAAAAATGATTTCCGATAAGTTCTATTATTTATAAAATTTTGATAGGACTGATATTTCATGAGATAAATGAGTTTTAAAATTAAAATAACGCCATCTAAGACGGTGCAATGAATTAAGAACAAATGACTTCGTCTATAAGGAGCCTTGGACAACAACAATCGAAACAGGGGCCTTGGACATCAACAATCGAAAGCTATTAAACATAGCCTACAGAGAATGTTGTTTCTGTGTTTGTATGAAGTAATATCAGAAGCTAAATTAACCGATTTGTATAATTATTATTTCACCATTGGAAAGTGTAGTTTCTCTAGAGGGACATATTGCTATAATGTTATTACAGTAACGTCTGAGTAAATCGAGGACAGGTAAGATTAAAATAGCTTCTTATGCACAGAAAATTTGATAGGCTATTTTGTACATTCGTTTTCTATATTTCTTAAAATAATATTTATGTACACTCATTCTAATCTCAGAGAATTAACGAACAACGAGAGTGTATTGATTTAGTATACAGTAATAGTACGTTAGCTTAGCAATCCATTATTTTATAATTCAAATTTTAACTATGCTCAATTGAATCGTGTTAAAATACATAAAATATATATATATGTAATAAATGCAATGCCAAAAAATTTGGTAATGAGCGAAGCAGATTATCTTGCGCTGTTGTAAAAGTTGTTCCCTGGATCAAACGTCCTATTTTAATTATGTAATTACTTTATATTTATTTCTAACAGGTGCAGCGGAGCGCACGGGTACGGCTAGTGTGTAATACAATTCATAATTCAAGCTATATTGCCACCTCTACGACACCCAATAAAACTTAATATCAAATTAGACATTTTCCGTGGCAATACAGGGAGGACGTGTTTCAACAATAATAACTGACAATTCCCTCGGAAACTCCACCTCCGTCATGTCGTGCGCGATTTCTTTATCCTTTGCGCATACGCAAACAGTATAGATTTCATACACAAAGGATTGCTTTCAGTTGTGAGGTCAACTGTCATCGTTATCGGTGGAACTAATTTTCTCAAAGACAAATAAAACTCGATTCATCGGTCGCGAAAATATATACAAAGAAGACCAGTGCATTATGTAAAAATTAAAAAAAATCGGTTTTGTAACATTTCACCTTTATTACCTAAAAAATATCACAACTTAGTACAAGATTAAAATATTTGTATGAATTACACACAATGCCCAAAGAAGTTCGCAAACCACCTCCGCCTACAACTCTACAAAACATCAAAGAAACATCAAAGTATGTTAATCCAACTGCAGCACCCCGTCCAAATATAACAAAAGAAATTCCTAAAAATGGTTCGCCAAGTTCTACATCACGTCCAAATGTTCCATCTAAAGAAGCATCTAAAGATCCATTAATTTCATCTTCACGTACAGTCGCAGCAAATAAGAATTCCTCAACTGTATCGCCACAGAAAGTAAATGTGATGATCGACGGACAAAAGAATTCAAAAGTCAACAAAGACGCCAAAAATTCTTCTGTTAACTCATCTCATAACATTATCAGCAGAGAAGGCTCTAGAAATTCCCTACCTGTGCTCACAACAGTTCAGAATTCGACAGTGATCAAAGATACGCCGAAAAATTCATCTTTAGCGACACCAACTACAGCCGTCAAGGATAATAAGGAATCCACCAAAAATGCAACAGTAGTAACATCAACTGCAAATACCATCAAGGAAGCACCCAAAAATTCACAGGTCACAGCGACTTCAAATGTCATCAAGGAAGCACCCAAGAACGCTACACTGGTAACATCAGCAGCAAATACCATTAAAGAAATACCCAAAAATTGTACATCCGTCACATCAGCTGCAAATATCATCAAAGAAGTACCTAAAAACCCAATACATACGGTCACATCAGCAGCAAACGTTTCTGTAACGAAAAGTGAAGCGAAGAATCCTTTACCCTTGGTCACTGCAGCTTCAAACAATAATCCGATCAAAGAGTCAGCAAACAATTCGTTCTTCAAACCCATTACCACAACTAAGGAAACCTCCAAGAGTTCTAGCACTGCAGTTCCTTTAAGTCCCGTCATCACAGTGGCTAAAGATGCACCAAAAGCCTTACGTCAAAACACCTACACGTCCATTGAATTGTACTATACCTTGGGAAGCACACCATGCCATGCTGTTCTCTTGCTCATCAGGACCCTAGGACTAGAAGTGAACTTGAGACACGTCAGCCTTGAGAGGGAGGAGCACAGATCACCTGAGTTCATGAAGGTATGTCCAGTGAATGTTCGATTTTCCACATGGTATGTACAATATGTATGTATTTATTCACACTGAAAATGGGTATATACCCGGTGGCAGTGGTAACTAATTACACTCAATAATGACAATTAATAATAAATACAATTAATAAAAATACAATTAATAATAATAATAATAATAATAATAATAATAATACAGGGAGCATTCTAAATTAAATGAAGCACGATCACTTAAAATAACATTTAAAGTAAATCTAATTTGTATCTTAACCCTAAGTTCGAATTAAAACCCGCGAGTATCATATGTTCATAACTGCACAAGTACCTTTCAGCACTACTCTCATTTCGCTGACAACTCACCTATTGCACTGCAACTACGACACATATCACCGATTCTTTCTGATTTGACTAACATCTCAAAAACATTCCACTGTTCAAATACTTTGCACTGCCACTATAAGCTATAAAACTTCACTGACAGAAACACACTTCACTTACACAACACACTTCACTGACACAACACACTTATTCACTGATACAACAATTCAAATAACAAAATATCAATTACACCTTTTAAATAGTATGTAAAATGTATTACCATCTATTAGTAAAGTACTTAAGCCTATTTTTAAGTACATTTTTGGTTATTGGTAGAGCCTTTAGTAGGTCTGCAGGTAAAGCATTCCAGTCCCTGATAGTACGATTGAGAAAAGAAAACTTTCCAGTGTCCGTCCTCTATTTTCTTTCCCTTGTGTATTCGAAATGAAATCCAATGTGGCAACATTCTATATATTCGAAATGAAATCCAATGTGGCAACATTATATATATATGCATATATATATATATATATATATATATATATATATATATATATATATATATATACATACTGATTTTAATGTAGATTCTCTAAAACGAAGTCTGTATTAATACATAACTTATCCCGCAGTTCTGCATTTATTTGATTATTATGAACTGAAGTGCAATCAGTGTACATTAAAAATAATGTGTATGTATGTATGTATTTATTAACACTACAATTGGGTATATACCCGTGATATATAATATACAATAATAACATCACAATAAATATTAATAAAATTTACAATAATTACAGCAATAAAAAATAAAATAAACAAATTTAATTCTAACTATAATTAAATAGATGCAATAAACTTAGGACTATAAATAAAAGCTATCTTATAATAACGCCTACAATAAGCAAAAGTAAACCCAACTTATAAGTACTTCTATTAAACCCAACTATTACTAATTTAAGTAATTACATATCACCTTAATTAATTACAAATCAACTTAATTACATAGCTTAATTAATTACATATCAACTTAGTTAATTACATGACAACTTAGATAATTACCAGTCTAATCTTCAACCTTTCCTTAAATGTATTAATTTTTTAGAGAATCATTTCATTTCTATCTAATCGAGGAAAATCAATGTTGGATTATATAAAACAGTTACGGCTTGACTTTTCTTCACTATTACTGAAGAATACAAAAATCCACAATTTCCACCCATTACAGTTTGTTCACATGCTCGTATCAACTTAACTGAATCTAAATCTTCCCCTATACTTGGCTACCAATTTATCAGACACGAATATCTAAACTAGCAGTTACGTATAAAATTTCTGTTGCATTAAAAACTATTGTTATTCTACCTATTAGTAAATTTTAAAAGATTCAACTAATTCAGTGAAGACCATCATTGCAACCGCAGTCCCAGACATTTTTTACTTTTCTTCGCATTCTCGGTTTTATTATAATCCCTTCAATGTTGGCATATATACTAGAACGCTACCGTACTTCTGGTATATAGATTGTACCGAAATTCGCGTAATGGGTTACGTCGTGAGTATCCTGGATCAAAACGGAGATGAAAATGTTAGTGACAACACTTCATCCGAATAATTTTTAATTGCATAATTGAACAATACTGCACAATATGAAATATCTTATAGTCTACTGTAATGTAATATTTACTGCATTATCCTTTTTACTACCGAGCAATAAAATGCTAAGTAATGGATAAACAATAATTAATTACAGAGTTATGAAGGAATATAGAGTGAACCGTAAGCATTGGCAATTTGAGATATTTCAAACAAAAAACTTTAATACAATTATGCTCGTTTTTGCTTCCTTTTCGAGTTAAAAATTGTTTTATACGAAACATTTCATAACCTGCTTTGGGGAAGTCATTGACAGTGGCGTATGCTGAACCTGGAGTTTGGGTGTTCTGTTAAAAATATATAGTTGTCTATCTCGCACAATTATTATAGGCCTAAGTGATATATCGGGTCAACATTAACTGCCATTTTTAATATATAATTTAGTATTATTTATAAATAATAACTATGGGGCGTATGTTGATGACCTAAAAATCTACTTAAAATGATCATTAAAATGCCCTTAAGGGGAGTTGGTCATTATCGCATGCAAAATAATGGTAAAAATAGCCTATCTTCAAACAGTCATGAATATAATACTATTTATCAGAGGTCTTTCATTTTTGTTAGCTATGTGTGTATACATATTAAGCTTTAAAGTGAAAAAGAATGCTTACTCTAGAGTAAATCTTTATCCTTAAATTAATTTTTTTAATTAAGCACAATTTTTTTTATAAATCCACTATATGTCTGTGATTAGGTAGACTCTATTCACTTATTATAGCACATATTGAATTGAAAATTTGACCACTTATTGCTAATAGATACTAAAACATACCCTACTAAAATTATTCATGTATCTGTAATATTATGAGTATAGGGCTTATAGCAATCATCACCGTCAGTAAATTAAAAAAAAATTGACGAAGATTAGTATAAGCCCTATGCCCATAGGCCTAATATTAGATATTTTAATAATTTTAGTAGGGTATGTTTTAGTATCTGTTAGCAGTAAGTGGCCAAAATTTTAATTCAATGTGTGCTAGGATAAGTGAATAGAGTGTACCTAATCACAGGTATGTAGTGAGTTTATATAAAAAATATGTTTAAATTCAAAAATTAATTTAGGGGTAAGATTTACACTAGATTAACCATTCTTCTTTCATTTTAAAGCTTAATGTATATACATATATCACTAAAAAAATGAAAGAGCTGTGATATATAGTATTACATTTATGAATGCTTGAAGATAGGCTATTCTTACCATT